>NW_028227162.1:0-14359 GCF_052327205.1 Somniosus microcephalus
TTGCTTTTCTTGTTATATATAACTGACCTGGACTTGGGTATAGGTGTACAAGTTTGAAATTTACAGATGATACAAAACTTGGCAACGTAGTAAATAGTGAGCATAGTAGTAGCAGACTTCAGAAGGACAGAGACAGACTGTGAAATGAGCAGACACAAGGCAGATGAAATTAAATGAGGATAAGTGTGAAGTGATGCACTTTGGGAGAAACAACAGGGAGAGGCCGTATAATCTAAATGGGACTATTTTGAGGGGGTGCAAGAGCAGAGGGACCTGGGGGTCCATATTCACAAATCTTAGAAATTGCCACGGCAAGTTGGTGAGGTGGTTCAGAAAGTGTGTGGGATACTTGGCTTTGTAAATAGTGCCATTGAATACAAAAACAAGGAAGTTACACTAAACCTTTACAAATCACTCGTGAGAAACATAGGACAGGAGGAGGCCATTCAGCCCCTCGAGACTGTTCTGCCATTCAATGAGATCATGGCTGATCTGTGATCTAACTCCATACACCCGCCTTTGGCCCATATCCCTTAATACCTTTGAGTAACAAAAACCTATCAATCTCAGATTTGAAATTAACAATTGATCTAGCATCAATTGCCGTTTGTGGAAGAGAGTTCCAAAGTTCTACCACCCTTTGTGTGTAGAAGTGTCTCCTAATTTCACTCCTGAAAGGTCTGGCTCTAATTTTTAGACTATGCCCCCTAGTCCTAGACTGCCCAACCAGCGGAAACAGTTTCTCTCTATCTACCCTATCTGTTCCCCTTAATATCCTGAAAACTTCGATCAGATTACCCCTTAACTTTCTAAATTCCAGGGAATACAACCCTAATTTGTACAATCTCTCCTCGTAACTTAACCCTTGGGTTCCGGGTATCATTCTGGTAAACCTACGCTGCACTCCCTCCAAGGCCAATATATCCTTCCTAAGGTGTGATGCCCAGAACTGCTCACAGTGCTCCAGGTGTGGTATAACCAGGGTTTTGTGCAGCTGCAGGGTTTTGGCCTCAGCTGGAGTCTTGTGTACAGTTCTGGGCACCACACTTTAGGAAGGATGTCAAGGCCTTGGAGAGGGTACAGAGGAGGTTGACCAGGATGGTACCAGGGATGAGGGACTTCAGTTATGTGGAGAGATTGGAGAAGCTGGGATTGTTCCCCTTAGAGCAGAGAAGGTTAAGAGGAGACCTAATAGAGGTGTTCAAAATAATGAGGGGTTTTGATCGAGCAAGTAGGGAGAAACTGTTCACTCTGGCAAGTGGGTCGGTAACCAAAGGTCACAGCTTTAAAATAGTTGCTAAAAGAACTAGAGGGAAATGAGGAGAATTGTTTTCACACAGAGGGTTGTTAAGATCTGGAACACACCATCTGAAAGGATGCTGGAATCAGGTTCCACAGGAACTTTCAAACGGTAATTGGACGTGTAGTTGAAGAGGACTAGTTTGCAGAGTTCTGGGGATAAAGCTGGGGTTTGGGACTAAATTGGACAGCTCTTTCAAAGAGCCGGCACAGACAGGATGGGCCGAATCACCTCCTTCTGTGCTGTTAGATTCGATGATCAGTGTGAACACGCTGGTGTCTCTTAAGGCTCGTAGAGCTTTTAAAGCTCTTCCCACAGTCAGAACATTTAAAGGGTCTCTCGTCAGTGTGAACTCGCTGGTGTTCCTTCAGATCCCCGGAGCTTTTAAAGCTCTTCCCACAGTCAGAACACTGAAACGGTCTCTCGTCAGTGTGAACTCGCTGGTGTTCCTTCAGATCCCCGGAGCTTTTAAAGCTCTTCCCACAGTCAGAACACTGAAACGGTCTCTCATCAGTGTGAACACGCTGGTGTTCCTTCAGCTCCCGGGAGCATTTAAAGCTCTTCCCACAGTCAGAACATTTAAAGGGTCTCTCGTCAGTGTGAGCAAGCTGGTGTGACAGGAGGGTGGATGACAGAGTGAATCCCTTCCCACACACGGAGCAGGTGAATGGCCTCTCTCCAGTGTGGAGGAGCCGGTGTCGCTTGAGCTCCCCGGAGCTTTTAAAACTCTTCCCACAGTCAGAACATTTAAAGGGTCTCTCGTCAGTGTGAACAAGCTGGTGTTTCTGCATGGTGGATGAATGAGTGAATCCCTTCCCACACATGGAGCAGGTGAACGGTCACTCCCCAGTGTGAACTCGCTGGTGTGACAGGAGGTTGGATGAATGAGTGAATCCCTTCCCACACATGGAGCAGGTGAACGGGCTCTCCCCAGTGTGAACTCGCTGGTGTGACAGGAGGTTGGATGACTGAGTGAATCCCTTCCCACATTCGGAGCAGGTGAATGGTCTCTCATCAGTGTGAACAAGCTGGTGTCCCTTCAGACTCCCGGAGCTTTTATAACTCTTCCCACATTCAGAACATTTAAACGGCCTCTCATCAGTGTGAACAAGCTGGTGTAGCTTGAGCTCCCGGGGGATTTTAAAGCTCTTCCCACAGTTAGGACACTGAAATGGTCTCTCATCAGTGTGGACAAGTTGGTGTTGCTTCAGTTCCCTGGCGCTTTTAAAGCTCTTCCCACAGTCAGAGCATTGAAATGGTCTCTCATCAGTGTGAACAAGCTGGTGTCGCTTCAGATCCCTAGTGCTTTTAAAGCTCTTCCCACAGTCAGAACACTGAAATGGTCTCTCATCAGTGTGAACAAGCTGGTGTTCCTTCAGTTCCCTGGGGCTTTTAAAGCTCTTCCCACAGTCAGAACATTGAAACGGTCTCTCATCAGTGTGAACAAGCTGGTGTCGCTTCAGATCCCCAGTGCTTTTAAAGCTCTTCCCACAGTCAGAACACTGAAATGGTCTCTCATCAGTGTGAACTCGCTGGTGTGTTTGCAGGTGGGATGAACAAACAAATCCCTTTCCAAACACGGAGCAGGTGAACAGACTGTCCCTGGTGTGACTGCACCATTGAACTTCCAACATAGACGGGGAACTGAATCCCTTCCCACCGTCCCCACCTTTACCCGGTTTCTCCCTGGTGTGACGGTGTATGTGTCTCGCCAGGTCAGGCGATCGGCTGAATCCTCGTCCACACACCGAACACGTGTGCGGTTTGTCATCGCTGCGATCGCTGCTTTCTCCTTCCATGTGCAAAGGCCGATGATATTCAGGTCCTGATGAATCGAGCGACTCTGTCAGATCTTGACGTGATGTTTGGTCTGAGCTTCCCACCTGTAACTGCTCCACTTCTATAACCCTGTAAATTGAGATCAGAAAAGGATCAGAGGCAAACTGTTGTTGTGTAATGGCGGCTGCAATACCCACAAGCCCCAATGCTCCAGAAAGCGCTCTGTTGACTCTGAGTCCTGCACATGTGCTCATGGCCCCCACGCTCTCCCTCCTGCTCCACAATCGCCCGTCCCGATCGGTCTGCAACATGCATGCTCAGCGCACAAAACCCTGCGGTTGGAACATCGGGCGCGCATGCGGAGCCGCAACATCTGGTACGCGTGAGCGGCTCAGGTGGGGGCGAGTCGGTGTTTCGCCTCAGCCGCCAAGGAGGTGCGCATGTGCAGGACGACCCAACATTCCTCCTGTCAGCAATCACTCCCTCGTTTCTTTAATAAAAACAGAAAATGCTGGAAATACTCAGCAGGTCAGGCAGCATCTGTGGAGAGAGAAACAGAGTTAACGTTTCAGGTCAATGACCTTTCGTCAGAACTGCTTGTTCTTTAGTGTCAGCCAGTTGCTCTGTGGGTAGCACTCTCGCCTCTGAGGCACAAAGTTGTGGGTTCAAGTCCCACTCCAGAAACTTGAACATTGAATGGCGGAGCAGGCTCAAGGGGCCAAATGGCCTACTCCTGCTCCTATCTTCTATGTTTCTATGTAAGTTTAGGGACCCTCCATGTTGACTTTGTCCGATCCTGTCACTTTTTTCCAAGTGCTCTGCTATTACATCCTTTAAAATGGACTCTAGCATTTTCCCCACTACCGATGTCAGGCTTACCGGTCTATAATTCCCCATTTTCTCTCTACCACCCTTTTTGAATAGTGGGGTAACATTAGCTACCTGCCAATCCATGGGTACTGTTCTAGAGTCTATCGAATTTTGGAAGATGACCAGCAATGCATCTACTATTTCTAGGGCCACTTCCTTAAGTACCCTAGGATGTAGATTATCAGGCCCTGGGGATTTATCAGCCTTCAATCCCATCAATTTCCCCAACACCATTTCCCTACAGATACTAATTTCATTCAGTTCCTCCCTTTCATTAGGCCCTATGTTCCCCCGACATCTCTGGGAGGTTATTTGTGTTCTCCTTTGTGAAGACAGAACCAAAATATGTATTTAGGACCAGGACCAGTGCAAGATAGATTAAGGCGATACTTAGTACAACTAAATCAGGAGGTACAAGCACTAAATAAAGAAGTGAGGAACCAACAACAGATTCAAGATCTAGAAAGGCAGAATGCTGGACTTAAACCAGACGAGTTGCCCAGAATAGGTCAACAAGTAATGACGCAAGTTATCGGAAGAAAGGGAATGGGGCCCGTTGGATGGGGCCATGTACTGTATTAATGACAAGTGATACGTGTGTTTGTCTACAGGAACTGATGGGTATGCGATGGAAGCAATGGACCCAGGTGAAACCATTTAACACTAAAGACCCCCATTCTACCCTCTCCTCTAGGGGAAAGAGCTCGGAAGACGACCAGACCTCTGTTTAAATTAGAGATAAACATGGATCCGGTCGACCCTTTATATCAGAGGGACCGTCTCGGGGAGAAGAAGCTCTCCCGGTTTACCCTTACACCTGAGAACTCATCTTTAATGTGGAAGCAAGTCATCCTCAGTTCCCAGGGACTGCCTAAGAAGAAAGAAGAAGATATAATTGGAGTAAGACTTCTTTACTCCTGTATTCAAATCCTCTTGTAATGAAGGCCAGCATACCATTTGCCTTTTTAACAGCCTTTCATGACCACCGGACGTCCCAAAGCGCTTTACAGCCAATGAAGTACTTTAGAAGTGTAGTCACTGTTGTAATGTGGGAAACGCGGCAGCCAATTTGCGCACAGCAAGCTCCCGCAAACACCAATGTGATAATGACCAGATAATGCTTTTTCGTCATGTTGATTGAGGGATAAATATTGGGCTCAAAACACCGGGGATAACTTCTTCGAAATAGCACAACGGGATCTTTTACATCCACCTGAGGGGGCAGACGGGGGCCTCGGTTTAACGTCTCATCCGTAGGACGGCACCTCTGACACCGCAGCGCTCCTTCATTACTGCCCCTCCGACAATGCGGCTCTCCCGCAGCACTGCCCCTCTGACAGTGCAGCGCTCCCTCAGTACTGTCCCTCCAATGGAGCAGTGCTCCCTCAACACCGCCCATGCAACAGTGCGGCGCTCCCTCAGTACTGCCCCTCCAACAGTGCGGCGCTTCCACATTACAGCCCCTCCGATGAAACAGCGCTCCCTGAGCACTGCACCTCCGACAGTGCAGCGCTCCCTCAGTACTGCCCCTCTGACAGTGCAGTGCTCCCTCAGTACTGCGCTCCCTCAGCACTGCCCCTCTGACAGTGCGGCGCTCCCTCAGCACTGCCCCCTCCGACAGTGCGGCACTCCCTCAGCACTGCCCCCTCCGACAGTGTGGCGCTCCCTCAGCACTGCCCCCTCCGACAGTGCGGCGCTCCCTCAGCACTGCTCCTCCGACAGAGCGGCGCTCCCTCAGTACTGCCCTTCCGGCAGTGCGGTGCTCCCTCAGTACTGCCCCTCCGACAGTGCAGTGCTCCCTCAGTCCTGCCCCTCTGACAGTGCGGCGCTCCCTCAGTACTGCCCCCTCTGACAGTGCGCCGCTCCCTCAGTACTGCCCCTCCGACAGTACGGCGCTCCCTCAGTACTGCCCCCTCTGACAGTGCGCCGCTCCCTCAGTACTGCCCCTCCCACAGTGCGGTGCTCCCTCAGTACTGCCCCTCCGACAGTGCAGCGCTCCCTCAGTACTGCCCCTCCGACAGTGCGGCACTCCCTCAGTACTGCCCCTCCGACAGTGCGACGCTCCCTCAGCACCGCACTGGAGTGTCAGCCTCGCTTTATGTGCTCAAGTCCCTGGAGCGGGATTTGAACCCACAACCTTCTGACTCTGCTATCCACTGAGCCACAGCTGACTCCAGTCTTTTACACAGTTTCATCATAACTTCCTTGCTTTTGCACTCTACGCCTCTCCTAAAGCAGGGGAGTTATGATGAATTGTTAAACAGTTTTTTTTGCAGAGTGACCAAGGCTGTGTGTAGGAAACAATTGTGCATTTGAAAGAAGCTTGTATTGTGAAGCTTGTGCCCCTTTGCCAGGCCCGCTGCCTGCGGCCCCTCTCCCAGATTCCAGCCCCAGCTCTGTGCTGACTGAGCTGCTCTCACCTGGGGACAGCGCGTCACAATCGGCCCCAACGCACCTGAGCTGGAGAGGGGGCCCCGCCCCCTTGCCGCGCCACCATTGGTTGGAGGACCAGGCCGCCCAGTTCAGTCCTCCCAGCTCAGCCCTCTTCCTATTGGTCATCGCTCGCATCAGTCAGAATCACATTGCTCCGGCTCACTCCGCCGCCCCGCGTGGCTCAATCCGTTCCGTTCGGCGTCCACGGAGGTCCCGCCCGCCCGACTCTCAGGTTTGGTTTTTCTCGTATTTTACTTTATAATCTCGCTCTCCGCTCCCCCCCTCACCTCGATTTAAATTGCTTCCCAACACTACTTTAACCCGGCCGCTGAGTCCGCCTCTTCCCTGGGCCCAGCCTTCCGTCTACTCCCCGGAGGCCCCGCGCAGGCGCACTGGCAGCCTCGTGTTGTGGTGAGGGGGCCGAGTGAGCATGCGTGGCCCCGCCTCTCCACATTTAAAGGGACACCCACACCCTCCACATTCAAAGGGGCACCCACCCCCTCCACATTTAAAGGGACTCCCACCACCCTACACATTTAAAGTGACACCCACCGCCTCCACATTTAAAGGAACACCCGCCCCCTCCACATTTATAGGGACACCCGCCCCCTCCACATTTAAAGGGACACCCACCCCCTCCATATTTAAAGGGACTCCCTGCCCCCTCTCGTGTGTTCTTCTGATTAAGGGGACGGTGACAATTCCCTCGGCCACCGCACATTAGCAAGGATGTGAAAGACCGTGAGAGCCTCTCTCTTCTCTTAGGCAGTCCCTCGGAACCGAGAATGACTTGCTTCCACATTAAAAATGAGTTCACAGGTGACTGATAATTCCAATGCGGGACCTACAGTCTCTGTCACAGGTGGGGCAGACGGTGGTTGAAGGGGCGGGTGGGTGGGGTGCTTGGGTTGACGTGCGTTCCTTGTGCTTGGCTTCCGCTTGCTCCCAGCGAAGAGACTCGAGGTGTTCGGCGCCTTCCCGGATGCTTCTCCTCCACTTTGTGCGGTCTTGGGCCAGGGATTCCCAGGTGTCAGTGGGGATGTTACACATTTTCAAGGAGGCTTTGAGGGTGTCCTTGAAGCATTTCCTCTGCCCACCTCGGGCTCTCTTGCCGTGTCGGAGCTCCGAGTAGAGCGCTTGTTTTGGGAGTCTCGTATCGGGCCTGCGGACAATGTGACTCATCCATCGGAGCTGATCGAGCGTGGTCAAAGCTTCGATGCTGGGGATGTTGGCCTGAGCGAGAACACTGACATTGGTGCATCTATCCTGCCAATTAATGTGCAGGATCTTGCGGAGGCAGCGTTGGTGGTACCTCTCCAGTGCACCTCAAAGCACTGGAGAGGTACCACCAACACTGCCTCCAATTATATAGGGCCTTGGTGAGACCACACCTGGAGTACTGTGTACAATTTTGGTCTCCTTACCTAAGGAAGGATATACTTGCCATAGAGGGAGTGCAACAAAGGTTCACGAGATTGATTCCTGGGATGGCGGGACTGTCGTATGAGAAGAGATTGAGTGAACTAGACCTGTATTCTCTTGAATTCAGAAGAATGAGGGGATCTCATTGAAGAATACAAAATTATTATGGGGCCTGATAGGGTGGATGCTGGGAGAATGTTTCCCTTGGCTGGAGAGTCTAGAAACAGGGGCCACAGCCTCAGGATAAAGGGTAGGACATTCAGGACTGAGATGAGAAGAAATTTCTTCACACAGAGGGTGGTGAATCTTTGGAATTCTCTACCCCAGAGGGCTGTGAAGGCTCAGTCATTGGGTATATTCAAAACAGAAGTCAATAGATTTCTGACTAGTAAGGGCATCAAGGGATATGGCGATAGGGCCGGTGAATGGAGTTGAGGCAGAAGATCAGCCATGATCTCATTGAATGGCGGAGCAGGCTCGAAGGGCTGAATGGCCGACTCCTACTCCTATTTCCTATATTCTTATAAATACAAGTCTATCTTTCTTATTGTGTCCAATTCTGGGCACCGCACTTTAGGAAGGATGTGAAGACCTTAGAGAGGCTGCAGAAGAGATTGACTAGAATGGTACCAGGGATGAGGGACTTCAGTTATGTGGAGAGACGGGAGAAGCTGGGGTTGTTCTCCTTGGAGCAGAGAAAGTTAAGGGGAGATTGACCAGAATGGTACCGGGGATGAGGGACTTCAGTTGATCAGCAATGATCTCATTAAACAGCGGAGCAGGCTCGAGGGGCCGAATGTCCAACGCCTGCTCCTATCTTCTATGATTCTATGTTTCTTGGAGAACACATTGATCCTGGACAATGAAAGCTTTAACTCATGATTAACTCTGAAAAGGACATTGACATTGAACTGTGAGGCCTTGAATCATGATTGGTTTTGATGGGAAAAATTAACATCTGGACAATGCTCTGAGTTTAACTGAAACAATGGGGGTCACGATGGACTTCCTGGCTTCAATGGAAGAGACACAAGTCAATCAGCCAATCGCCCCTCAACAGTAATAGAAATCACATTGAATATGCGTTACAGAAAGCGGGAGAGGAAATAAGGAGTTATCTTCGATCTCACAACTCTGTACACCTCCGGTGATTGAATTACAGGTTGACGAGGTGTGAATGTTGGACAGTTCAGCAAACCGACAACCAAAACTGGTTGGGGGAGGCCCAGCATGGGGCCAGGTGACTAAAAGAACTATAAGAAGGAACCACACCTCAGCTCTCTCTTTTCGCTCGGAACTCTCTCGGAAGCTCTCTCTCTCTCTCGGAAGCTAGCTCGAACTACAGCAACTGCCAGGTGTAAGAAGGAAGGGAAGACGGTCATCTCTAGCCCAAGCCAGCAATCGACATCGGCCACGACCAGCCGGATAGGTGGTTGTAAGTATCAGTTGACCCTACAAGGGGTTTGCGCTGTGTAGGCCGCTGCAGTCAGATAAAGGAGGACGGTGACAGGTCATCTCCGATCCAGGCCTACAATCCACAATGGTAACGACTGGCCGTACGGGTGATTGTAAGTTTCAGCCCAATCGCAACAGGTTCTTGTCTGTGTTTTGTTGGTTGTAATAAACTAACAGTTTTGGGTTGAACCTAAACCTTTGTGTCGTCTACAATTTTGTTGCTGTAAAACCCAGAGTCAAAGAACCCTTGTAAGGACGAGGGAACCAAACACCTTACACTGATACTGAAGAAGGAAGCTGTAGACTGCAGGAAGATATCAATAAATTGGTCAGGTGGGCAGAACAGTGGCAAATGGAATTCAATCTGGAGAAGTGTGAGGTAATGCATTTGGGGAGGGCTAACAAGGAAAGGGAATACACTATAAATGGTAGGACACTGAGTATTGTAGAGGAGCAAAGGGACCTTGGAGTGCATGTCCACAGATCCCTGAAGGTAGCAGGCCAGGTAGATAAGGTGGTTAAGAAGGCATACGGAATGCTTGCCTTTATTAGCCGTGGCATAGAATACAAGAGATGGGGGGTTTATGCTTCAACTGTATAAAACACTAGTTAGGCCTCAGCTAGAGAACAGCGTGCAGTTCTGGTCACCACATTACAGGAAAGATGTGATTGCACTAGAGAGGGTACAGAGGAGATTTGTAGTGTATGTAACCTGTACCACCTTAAGAGAATACCTTAAGGTGATGGACTACTTTTTGATGGCTCCTGTACATTGTAGTACCGGTGGTGACCACACCGGTATATAAACCCTGCGGAGCAAAGTGTATCCCAGTTCAGCCCTGACCCTCAATTACTAAAGACCTGTTTAATTATTTCTGTAGTCTGTGTCCAGTTATTCAGCATAACTACATTTGGAAACACAGACTCAACAGTGGCGACGAGTCTGATCTTACCTAGCGGCAGTTGCATCAAAGGAAGCTTCGCCTCTGAAACGGGCGTCGATCAAGGACATCCACCCTCAACATCCTGCTGGGCACTGCATAGCAGGGGAGGCAATCGGGAACCCGGGTTGGTTTCTGGCCACGAAGTCAAACATCAGTGAACATCACTTCGACGACAGCGGCGGGTAAGCCCGATCGAGCGGCACGGGGGGGGGGGGAAGTCGGCCGAGTTGTCAGTAAGAGAAGGGGAGGGAAGCGACGAAAAGGGTGGAGAACATGACTGCAGCCGGTGTCAGGGGCCGGACTGCAATCGGGGCAGAGACGCGCAGCAGCCAGAAAAGCGTTTATGACCACAAGGACCGCGGGAGCGGCGGGGAACAAGAGCAGCAGCGTAGGGGAAAATAAAGGACCGCTGGGAGGTGAGAACGGCAACAGCACGGTAATCGCCATTTTGAGTCAGCGGGGGAAGAAGACAAGCGTGAGGAAAAGCCGCCAAGCGCGGGAAAAGCCGCCAAGCGCAGGAAGCCGCCATTTTGAAAGAAAAAAAAATAAAAAATAAAAAAATAATAATCATATCCAAAGGAAAGGAAACTCAACAAGGATGCCAAAAACGGGTAACATCACTGCTTTTGATAGCGATGTGGAAGATTGGGCCACTTATGTGGAATGCATCGAAGTTTACTGTGCAACGAATGAGGTACCAGAGGATAAGAAAGCACTAACCCTATTAAACTCGATGGGTGCGAAGACGTACGGGTTATTAAGGAACCTTGTAACACCAGATAAACTGGTAGGAAAGAGTTTCGCGGATATTGTTACTATCCTGCAAGAGCATTTAAACCCCACACCGCTGCTGATAGCGGAATGATTTAAATTCTACAAAAGAATTCAACTTAAAAAAGAAAGCAACGCTGAATTCTTAACCGAACTGTGCAAGTTATCAAAGTACTGTCAGTTCGGTACAGGACTAGCAGACGCACTGAGAGATAAGTTTGTGTGTGGGCCCCTAAGGGAAGGAACCCAGAAGCGACTGCTAGAGGAAAAGGGTCTTACGCTGGACAAAGCTTTCAGCATTGCAGCATCGCACGAGGCAGCAGCACGAGGCGCTGCAGAGATACAGCAAAGGCCATTGGAATTCAGCACCAATGAAATGGCATTGGGCGCAGTAAAGTGCTATCGTTGTGGAAGGACAATGCATGACCAGAACCAGTGCTGGTTCAAAGATAAAGAATGCAGGCAATGTGGCAAACTTGGTCACTGAAATAAAGAATAGATTTGCCTTTCTAATCTAGGCTTTATTAACTTTAAAAATCCAGTAGCACATCTTCAACACCCAGTCTCCAACCATGACTGGAGAGAACTGAATTTAAGATGGCCACCACAAATCACCTGACATCAACTACCAATGAGTTTACAGCATATATCTCAAGGTAGAAACAAACAACCAATTACAATACTTCTTACTAACACAGAGAACAACCACCACATTCACCAATCACAATACTTCTTATTAAACATAGGAATAATCACCACATTCACCCCTCCTTTTAAAACATGCTCCAACCTAAATAACCTTTACAATTTATAATTAATTTATTTACAACTAAAATACAAATATAATATTTCAACAATTTTAAAACATTACTATCAATTGATAAGTCCATTTTCAATTGGTCGACCGGATATCTTGTTCGTGTCGACCTTCTTAACCTTGGTGAAATTCCTTGCCCTCCCACACCCGGAGACACCGAAGTATCTTCTGCAGGAAGGCTATCCATATCCCGATTATCAACGGTTTCCGGATTGGAAATCCCATCAGGAAGTAAACTAGGACGGTCATGAACATCCATCAAAGGCTGACCAATAGAAGTATAATTATCTGCAATAGGATTGGAAATATTCGTAGTATCGATAACAACATCCACATTATCTGAATCATGACTATTATTAGTATCCTCGGAAGAGGGCTGGCCACCACAAGGAGCCAAGTCTTTAATTGAAACAGTACTTTCTTTCCCATCTTGGAATTGAATATGAGCATATTGGGAATTTGCCTCCAACAGCTCCACCTCCTCCACTAAAGGATCATATTTTGACAATCTAACATGGCGTCGAAGCAGCACAGGTCCCTGCATAGTAAGCCATGAAGGTACCGAATATCCCATAGTAGATCTCCGTGGGTAATTAAAGAGCCTTTCATGGGGGGTCACATTAGTAGCCGTTGAAAGCAATGATCTAATGGAATGCAGGACATCAGGCAGTACCATTTCCCACTGTGTATTCTTAAGGTTCCGGGATGTCAAAGCCAACATAACTGCCTTCCAGATCACCCCATTGTATTGTTCGCACTGTCCATTACCCTGGGGGTTATACGGGGTAGTTCTACTAGTAGAAATTCCCTGACTCTGAAGGTATTCCTTCAACTGGGAAGACATAAAAGAACTTCCCTGATCTGAATGGATATACGCAGGCATCCCAAAGATGACAAAAAGTTGAGTCAGACATTTGATAACTGTAGCAGCTGATACATCTGCGCAAGGAAAAGCAAAAGGAAACCTTGGAAACTCATCCACAACAGTAAATATGTATCGGTTTTGAGTCATTGAAGGAAGAGGCCCCTTAAAATCAACGCTCAGACGTACAAAAGGAGAAGTAGCCTTTATAAGATGAGCTCGTTGAGGCTTAAAGAAATTCGGTTTACACCGAGCACAGATAGAACATGATGAAGTCATCCGCTTGACGTCTTCAACTGAAAAGGGCAAATTCTTACTGCGTACGAAGTGTATCATCCTCGTAACCCCAGGATGACATAAGGCATTGTGAAGATTAATAAGCGTATCTCCGTGAATCACAGAACAATAAGCCCTCAACAGTGCATCAGCAGCAACATTATCCTTCCCCGGACGATAAACTATATCAAAATGGTAACATGCCAACTCAATCCTCCACCTCATTATTTTATCATTTTTGATCTTTCCAAAATGTTTAACATCAAACATAAAGGACACAGATTTTTGATCGGTTACCAATGTGAAATGTCACCCCGATAAATAATGTCTCCATTTACACAGTGCTTCTACTATTGCATATGCCTCTTTCTCTATTGAAGAATGTCTTTTTTCAATTTTGTTCAAAGTACGTGAGAAAAAGGCCACAGGTCTTCCATTTTGGTTCAGAGTAGCCCCAATTGCAAAATCAGAAGCATCCGTCTCAATCACAAAGGGAACCTGCTCATCAATAGAATGCACAACTGCTCCTAGGATATCCTTTTTAAAATTATCAAAACATGTCCTGGCCTCCCATGATAGAGGATATGTCGTAACCCGAATAAGGGGCCGGATCTTCTGTGAAAAGTTTGCAATCCAATTAGAATAGTAAGAAAACAGTCCAACAACTCGTTGCAAAGCCTTAGAATTAGTAGGACAAGGTAAATCGATCAATGGTCGCAGACGTTCTGGATCTGGTTTAATCTTATTTCCCGAGATAATATACCCCAGTAGATTTACCTCAGTAGTCGAAAAGATACACTTCTCTTTATTAAAAGTTAAACCAACTTTTTCCGCAGCTTGAAGGAATCTTTCTAAATTAGAATCATGCTCCACCCTTGATTTACCACACACCGTAATATCATCTAAATATGAAAAGGTGTCAGAGAGAGAGTTATCACTTATAAAAGCATCCATTGCCCGTTGAAAACAAGCAACACCATTAGTAACACCAAATGGTATTCGGCAAAACTGATACAGCTTTCCACCAGCCTCAAAGGCTGTATATGGTTGATCCCTCTTAACAATAGGAATCTGATGATAGGCACTCTTTAAATCAATAGTGCTAAAAAACTTATACTGAGATACTTTGTTGATAAGCTCATCAATCTTAGGCAAAGGGTACGCATCTAATTGAATATACCTATTAATAGTTTGAGAGTAGTCTATCACCATTCGTTTCTTATGTCTCTCGTTAGTGGTGACAACTACCTGAGCCCGCCAAGGCGAACAACTAGGTTCAATGATTCCTTCCAATAAAAGACGTTGGACTTCAGAATTAATAAATTATCTATCCTGACTGCTATACCTTCTTGACTTGGTAGCAATTGGCTTACAATCCGGCATCAAATTGGAAAAAAGTGATAATGGAGAAATGGATAAAGAAGTTAATC
>NW_028227163.1:0-14279 GCF_052327205.1 Somniosus microcephalus
AAGCAGAAGAAGGAGAAGGAGAAGGTGAAGTCTGGAGGGCGAAGCAGAAGAAGTAGAAGAAGGAGAAGGAGAAGTTGAAGTCTGGATGGTGAAGCAGAAGAAGCAGAAGAAGGAGAAGGAGAAGGTGAAGTCTGGAGGGTGAATCAGAAGAAGTAGAAGAAGGAGAAGGAGAAGGTGAAGTCAGGAGGGTGAAGCAGAAGAAGCAGAAGAAGGAGAAGGAGAAGGTGAAGTCTGGAGGGTGAAACAGAAGAAGCAGAAGAAGGAGAAGGAGAAGGTGAAGTCTGGAGGGTGAAGCAGAAGAAGCAGAAGAAGGAGAAGGAGAAGGTGAAGTCAGGAGGGTGAATCAGAAGAAGTAGAAGAAGGAGAAGAAGAAGGTGAAGTCTGGAGGGTGAATCAGAAGAAGTAGAAGAAGGAGAAGGAGAAGGTGAAGTCTGGAGGTTGAATCAGAAGAAGTAGAAGAAGAAGAAGGAGAAGGGGAAGTCTGGAGGGTGAATCAGAAGAAGCAGAAGAAGGAGAAGGAGAAGGTGAAGTCTGGAGGGAGCAGCAGAAGAAGTAGAAGAAGAAGGAGAAGGTGAAATCTGGAGGGTGAATAAGAAGAAGTAGAAGAAGGAGAAGGAGAAGGTGAAGTCTGGAGGGTGAATCAGAAGAAGTAGAAGAAGGAGAAGGAGAAGGTGAAGTCTGGAGGGTGAATCAGAAGAAGCAGAAGAAGGAGAAGGAGAAGGTGGAGTCTGGAGGCTGAATCAGAAGAAGTAGAAGAAGGAGAAGGAGAAGGTGTAGTCTGGAGAGTGAATCAGAAGAAGCAGAAGAAGGAGAAGGAGAAGGCGAAGTCTGGAGGGTGAATCAGAAGAAGTAGAAGAAGGAGAAGGAGAAGGTGAAGTCTGGAGGGTGAATCAGAAGAAGCAGAAGAAGGAGAAGGAGAAGGTGAAGTCTGGAGGGTGAATCTGAAGAAGCAGAAGAAGGAGAAGGAGAAGGTGAAGTCTGGAGGGTGAATCAGAAGAAGCAGAAGAAGGAGAAGGAGAAGGTGAAGTCTGGAGGGTGAATCAGAAGAAGCAGAAGAAGTAGAAGGAGAAGGTGAAGTCTGGAGGGTGAATCAGAAGAAGTAGAAGAAGGAGAAGGAGAAGGTGAAGTCTGGAGGGTGAATCAGAAGAAGCAGAAGAAGGAGAAGGAGAAGGTGAAGTCAGGAGGGTGAATCAGAAGAAGCAGAAGCAGGAGAAGGAGAAGGTGAAGACTGGAGGGTGAATCAGAAGAAGTAGAAGAAGCAGAAGGAGAAGGTGAAGTCTGGAGGGTGAATCAGAAGAAGTAGAAGAAGGAGAAGGAGATGGTGAGGTCTGGAGGGTGAATCAGAAGAAGCAGAAGAAGGAGAAGGAGAAGGTGAAGTCTGGAGGGTGAATCAGAAGAAGCGGAAGAAGGAGAAGGAGAAGGTGAAGACTGGCGGGTGAATCAGAAGAAGTAGAAGAAGGAGAAGGAGAAGATGAAGTCTGGAGGGTGAATCAGAAGAAGTAGAAGAAGGAGAAGGAGAAGGTGAAGTCTGGAGGGTGAATCAGAAGAAGCAGAAGAAGGGGAAGGAGAGGGTGAAGTCTGAAGAGTGAATCAGAAGAAGCAGAAGAAGGAGAAGGAGAAGGTGAAGTCTGGAGGGTGAATCAGAAGAAGCAGAATAAGGAGAAGGAGAAGGTGAAGTCTGGAGGGTGAATCAGAAGAAGCAGAAGAAGGAGAAGGAGAAGGTGAAGTCTGGAGGGTGAATCAGAAGAAGTAGAAGAAGGAGAAGGAGAAGGTGAAGTCTGGAGGGTGAAGCAGAAGAAGTAGAAGAAGGAGAAGGAGAAGGTGAAGTCATGAGGGTGAATCAGAAGAAGTAGAAGAAGGAGAAGGAGAAGGTGAAGTCAGGAGGGTGAATCAGAAGAAGCAGAAGAAGGAGAAGGAGAAGGTGAAGTCTGGAGTGTGAATCAGAAGCATCAGAAGAAGGAGAAGGAGAAGGTGAAGTCTGGAGGGTGAATCAGAAGAAGCAGAAGAAAGAGAAGGAGAAGGTGAAGTCTAGAGGGTGAAGCAGAAGAAGCAGAAGAAGGAGAAGTAGAAGGTGAAGACTGGAGGGTGAATCAGAAGAAGTAGAAGAAGGAGAAGGAGAAGGTGAAGTCTGGAGGGAGAATCAGAAGAGGTAGAAGAAGGAGAAGGATAAGGTGAAGTCTGGAGGGTGAATCAGAAGAAGTAGAAGAAGGAGAAGGAGAAGGTGAAGTCAGGAGGGTGAATCAGAAGAAGCAGAAGAAGGAGAAGGAGAAGGTGAAGTTAGGAGGGTGAATCAGAAGAAGCAGAAGAAGGAGAAGTAGAAGGTGAAGTCAGGGGGGTGAAGCAGAAAAAGTAGAAGAAGGAGAAGGAGAAGGCGAAGTCAGCAAGGTGAAGCAGAAGAAGCAGAAGAAGGAGAAGGAGAAGGTGAAGTCTGGCGGGCGCAGCAGAAGAAGCAGAAGAAGGAGAAGGTGAAGGTGAAGTCTGGAGGGTGAAGCAGAAGAAGCAGAAGAAGGAGAAGGAGAAGGTGAAGTCTGGAGGGTGAATCAGAAGAAGTAGAAGAAGGAGAAGGAGAAGGTGAAGTCAGGAGGGTGAAGCAGAAAAAGCAGAAGAAGGAGAAGGAGAAGGTGAAGTCTGGAGGGTGAAGCAGAAGAAGCAGAAGAAGGAGAAGGAGAAGGTGAAGTCTGGAGGTTGAATCAGAAGAAGTAGAAGAAGAAGAAGGAGAAGGGGAAGTCTGGAGGGTGAATCAGAAGAAGCAGAAGAAGGAGAAGGAGAAGGTGAAGTCTGGAGGGTGAATCAGAAGAAACAGAATAAGGAGAAGGAGAAGGTGAAGTCTGGAGGGTGAATCAGAAGAAGCAGAAGAAGGAGAAGGAGAAGGTGAAGTCTGGAGGGTGAATCAGAATAAGTAGAAGAAGGAGAAGGAGAAGGTGAAGTCTGCAGGGTGAAGCGGAAGAAGTAGAAGAAGGAGAAGGAGAAGGCGAAGTCTGGAGGGTGAATCAGAAGAAGCAGAAGAAGGAGAAGGAGAAGGTGAAGTCTGGAGGGTGAATCAGAAGAAGCAGAAGAAGGAGAAGGAGAAGATGAAGTCTGGAGGGTGAATCAGAAGAATTAGAAGAAGGAGAAGGAGAAGTTGAGGTCTGGAGGGTGAATCAGAAGAAGCAGAAGAAGGAGAAGGAGAAGGTGAAGTCTGAAGGGTGAACCAGAAGAAGCAGAAGAAGGAGAAGGAGAAGGTGAAGTCTGGAGGGTGTATCAGAAGAAGCAGAAGAAGGAGAAGGAGAAGGTGAAGTCTGGAGGGTGAATCAGAAGAAGCAGAAGAAGGAGAAGGAGAAGATGAAGTCTGGAGGGTGAATCAGAAGAATTAGAAGAAGGAGAAGGAGAAGTTGAGGTCTGGAGGGTGAATCAGAAGAAGCAGAAGAAGGAGAAGGAGAAGGTGAAGTCTGAAGGGTGAACCAGAAGAAGCAGAAGAAGGAGAAGGAGAAGGTGAAGTCTGGAGGGTGTATCAGAAGATGCAGAAGAAGGAGAAGGAGAAGGTGAAGTCTGGAGGGTGAATCAGAAGAAGCAGAAGAAGGAGAAGGAGAAGGTGAAGTCTGGAGGGTGAATCAGAAGAAGTAGAAGAAGGAGAAGGAGAAGGTGAAGTCTGGAGGGTGAATCAGAAGAAGTAGAACAAGGAGAAGGAGAAGTTGAAGTCTGGAGGGTGAATCAGAAGAAGCAGAAGAAGGAGAAGGAGAAGGTGAAGTCTGGAGGGTGAATCAGAAGAAGCAGAAGAAGGAGAAGGAGAAGATGAAGTCTGGAGGGTGAATCAGAATAAGTAGAAGAAGGAGAAGGAGAAGGTGAAGTCTGGAGGGTGAATCAGAAGAAGCAGAAGAAGGGGAAGGAGAAGGTGAAGTCTGAAGAGTGAATCAGAAGAAGCAGAAGAAGGAGAAGGAGAAGGTGAAGTCTGGAGGGTGAATCAGAAGAAGCAGAAGAAGGAGAAGGAGAAGGTGAAGTCAGGAGGGTGAATCAGAAGAAGCAGAAGAAGGAGAAGGAGAAGGTGAAGTCTGGAGTGTGAATCAGAAGAATCAGAAGAAGGAGAAGGAGAAGGTGAAGTCTGGAGGGTGAATCAGAAGAAGCAGAAGAAAGAGAAGGAGAAGGTGAAGTCTAGAGGGTGAAGCAGAAGAAGCAGAAGGAGGAGAAGTAGAAGGTGAAGACTGGAGGGTGAATCAGAAGAAGTAGAAGAAGGAGAAGGAGAAGGTGAAGTCTGGAGGGTGAATCAGAAGAGGTAGAAGAAGGAGAAGGAGAAGGTGAAGTCTGGAGGGTGAATCAGAAGAAGTAGAAGAAGGAGAAGGAGATGGTGAAGTCTGGAGGGTGAATCAGAAGAAGTAGAAGAAGGAGAAGGAGAAGGTGAAGTCAGGAGGGTGAATCAGAAGAAGCAGAAGAAGGAGAAGGAGAAGGTGAAGTAAGGAGGGTGAATCAGAAGAAGCAGAAGAAGGAGAAGGAGAAGGTGAAGTCAGGGGGGTGAAGCAGAAAAAGTAGAAGAAGGAGAAGGAGAAGGCGAAGTCAGGAAGGTGAAGCAGAAGAAGCAGAAGAAGGAGAAGGAGAAGGTGAAGTCTGGCGGGCGCAGCAGAAGAAGCAGAAGAAGAAGGTGAAGGTGAAGTCTGGAGGGTGAAGCAGAAGAAGCAGAAGAAGGAGAAGGAGAAGGTGAAGCCTGGAGGGTGAATCAGAAGAAGTAGAAGAAGGAGAAGGAGAAGGTGAAGTCAGGAGGGTGAAGCAGAAGAAGCAGTAGAAGGAGAAGGTGAAGGTGAAGTCTGGAGGGTGAAGCAGAAGAAGCAGAAGAAGGAGAAGGAGAAGGTGAAGTCTGGAGGGCGAAGCAGAAGAAGTAGAAGAAGGAGAAGGAGAAGGTGAAGTCTGGATGGTGAAGCAGAAGAAGCAGAAGAAGGAGAAGGAGAAGGTGACGTCTGGAGGGTGAATCAGAAGAAGTAGAAGAAGGAGAAGGAGAAGGTGAAGTCAGGAGGGTGAAGCAGAAGAAGCAGAAGAAGGAGAAGGAGAAGGTGAAGTCTGGAGGGTGAAACAGAAGAAGCAGAAGAAGGAGAAGGAGAAGGTGAAGTCTGGAGGGTGAAGCAGAAGAAGCAGAAGAAGGAGAAGGAGAAGTTGAAGTCAGGAGGGTGAATCAGAAGAAGTAGAAGAAGGAGAAGGAGAAGGTGAAGTCTGGAGGGTGAATCAGAAGAAGTAGAAGAAGAAGAAGGAGAAGGGGAAGTCTGGAGGGTGAATCAGAAGAAGCAGAAGAAGGAGAAGGAGAAGGTGAAGTCTGGAGGGAGAAGCAGAAGAAGTAGAAGAAGAAGGAGAAGGTGAAATCTGGAGGGTGAATAAGAAGAAGTAGAAGAAGGAGAAGGAGAAGGTGAAGTCTGGAGGGTGAATCAGAAGAAGTAGAAGAAGGAGAAGGAGAAGGTGAAGTCTGGAGGGTGAATCAGAAGAAGCAGAAGAAGGAGAAGGAGAAGGTGGAGTCTGGAGGCTGAATCAGAAGAAGTAGAAGAAGGAGAAGGAGAAGGTGTAGTCTGGAGAGTGAATCAGAAGAAGGAGACGAAGGAGAAGGAGAAGGTGAAGTCTGGAGGGTGAACCAGAAGAAGCAGAAGAAGGGGAAGGAGAAGGTGAAGTCTGAAGAGTGAATCAGAAGAAGCAGAATAAGGAGAAGGAGAAGGTGAAGTCTGGAGGGTGAATCAGAAGAAGCAGAAGAAGGAGAAGGAGAAGGTGAAGTCTGGAGGGTGAATCAGAAGAAGTAGAAGAAGGAGAAGGAGAAGGTGAAGTCTGGACGGTGAAGCAGAAGAAGTAGAAGAAGGAGAAGGAGAAGGTGAAGTCATGAGGGTGAATCAGAAGAAGTAGAAGAAGGAGAAGGAGAAGGTGAAGTCAGGAGGGTGAATCAGAAGAAGCAGAAGAAGGAGAAGGAGAAGGTGAAGTCTGGAGTGTGAATCAGAAGAATCAGAAGAAGGAGAAGGAGAAGGTGAAGTCTGGAGGGTGAATCAGAAGAAGCAGAAGAAAGAGAAGGAGAAGGTGAAGTCTAGAGGGTGAAGCAGAAGAAGCAGAAGAAGGAGAAGTAGAAGGTGAAGACTGGAGGGTGAATCAGAAGAAGTAGAAGAAGGAGAAGGAGAAGATGAAGTCTGGAGGGTGAATCAGAAGAGGTAGAAGAAGGAGAAGGAGAAGGTGAAGTCTGGAGGGTGAATCAGAAGAAGTAGAAGAAGGAGAAGGAGATGGTGAAGTCTGGAGGGTGAATCAGAAGAAGTAGAAGAAGGAGAAGGAGAAGGTGAAGTCAGGAGGGTGAATCAGAAGAAGCAGAAGAAGGAGAAGGAGAAGGTGAAGTTAGGAGGGTGAATCAGAAGAAGCAGAAGAAGGAGAAGGAGAAGGTGAAGTCAGGGGGGTGAAGCAGAAAAAGTAGAAGAAGGAGAAGGAGAAGGCGAAGTCAGGAAGGTGAAGCAGAAGAAGCAGAAGAAGGAGAAGGAGAGGGTGAAGTCTGGCGGGCGCAGCAGAAGAAGCAGAAGAAGGAGAAGGTGAAGGTGAAGTCTGGAGGGTGAAGCAGAAGAAGCAGAAGAAGGAGAAGGAGAAGGTGAAGTCTGGAGGGTGAATCAGAAGAAGTAGAAGAAGGAGAAGGAGAAGGTGAAGTCAGAAGGGTGAAGCAGAAGAAGCAGAAGAAGGAGAAGGAGAAGGTGAAGTCTGGAGGGTGAAGCAGAAGAAGCAGAAGAAGGAGAAGGAGAAGGTGAAGTCTGGAGGGCGAAGCAGAAGAAGTAGAAGAAGGAGAAGGAGAAGGTGAAGTCTGGATGGTGAAGCAGAAGAAGCAGAAGAAGGAGAAGGAGAAGGTGAAGTCTGGAGGGTGAATCAGAAGAAGTAGAAGAAGGAGAAGGAGAAGGTGAAGTCAGGAGGGTGAAGCAGAAGAAGCAGAAGAAGGAGAAGGAGAAGGTGAAGTCTGGAGGGTGAAACAGAAGAAGCAGAAGAAGGAGAAGGAGAAGGTGAAGTCTGGAGGGTGAAGCAGAAGAAGCAGAAGAAGGAGAAGTAGAAGGTGAAGTCAGGAGGGTGAATCAGAAGAAGTAGAAGAAGGAGAAGGAGAAGGTGAAGTCTGGAGGGTGAATCAGAAGAAGTAGAAGAAGGAGAAGGAGAAGGTGAAGTCTGGAGGTTGAATCAGAAGAAGTAGAAGAAGAAGAAGGAGAAGGGGAAGTCTGGAGGGTGAATCAGAAGAAGCAGAAGAAGGAGAAGGAGAAGGTGAAGTCTGGAGGGTGAATCAGAAGAAACAGAATAAGGAGAAGGAGAAGGTGAAGTCTGGAGGGTGAATCAGAAGAAGCAGAAGAAGGAGAAGGAGAAGGTGAAGTCTGGAGGGTGAATCAGAAGAAGTAGAAGAAGGAGAAGGAGAAGGTGAAGTCTGGAGGGTGAAGCGGAAGAAGTAGAAGAAGGAGAAGGAGAAGGCGAAGTCTGGAGGGTGAATCAGAAGAAGCAGAAGAAGGAGAAGGAGAAGGTGAAGTCTGGAGGGTGAATCAGAAGAAGCAGAAGAAGGAGAAGGAGAAGATGAAGTCTGGAGGGTGAATCAGAAGAATTAGAAGAAGGAGAAGGAGAAGTTGAGGTCTGGAGGGTGAATCAGAAGAAGCAGAAGAAGGAGAAGGAGAAGGTGAAGTCTGAAGGGTGAACCAGAAGAAGCAGAAGAAGGAGAAGGAGAAGGTGAAGTCTGGAGGGTGTATCAGAAGAAGCAGAAGAAGGAGAAGGAGAAGGTGAAGTCTGGAGGGTGAATCAGAAGAAGCAGAAGAAGGAGAAGGAGAGAATGAAGTCTGGAAGGTGAATCAGAAGAATTAGAAGAAGGAGAAGGAGAAGTTGAGGTCTGGAGGGTGAATCAGAAGAAGCAAAAGAAGGAGAAGGAGAAGGTGAAGTCTGAAGGGTGAACCAGAAGAAGCAGAAGAAGGAGAAGGAGAAGGTGAAGTCTGGAGGGTGTATCAGAAGAAGCAGAAGAAGGAGAAGGAGAAGGTGAAGTCTGGAGGGTGAATCAGAAGAAGCAGAAGAAGGAGAAGGAGAAGGTGAAGTCTGGAGGGTGAATCAGAAGAAGTAGAAGAAGGAGAAGGAGAAGGTGAAGTCTGGAGGGTGAATCAGAAGAAGTAGAACAAGGAGAAGGAGAAGTTGAAGTCTGGAGGGTGAATCAGAAGAAGCAGAAGAAGGAGAAGGAGAAGGTGAAGTCTGGAGGGTGAATCAGAAGAAGCAGAAGAAGGAGAAGGAGAAGATGAAGTCTGGAGGGTGAATCAGAATAAGTAGAAGAAGGAGAAGGAGAAGGTGAAGTCTGGAGGGTGAATCAGAAGAAGCAGAAGAAGGGGAAGGAGATGGTGAAGTCTGAAGAGTGAATCAGAAGAAGCAGAAGAAGGAGAAGGAGAAGGTGAAGTCTGGAGGGTGAATCAGAAGAAGCAGAAGAAGTAGAAGGAGAAGGTGAAGTCAGGAGGGTGAATCAGAAGAAGCAGAAGAAGGAGAAGGAGAAGGTGAAGTCTGGAGTGTGAATCAGAAGAATCAGAAGAAGGAGAAGGAGAAGGTGAAGTCTGGAGGGTGAATCAGAAGAAGCAGAAGAAAGAGAAGGAGAAGGTGAAGTCTAGAGGGTGAAGCAGAAGAAGCAGAAGGAGGAGAAGTAGAAGGTGAAGACTGGAGGGTGAATCAGAAGAAGTAGAAGAAGGAGAAGGAGAAGGTGAAGTCTGGAGGGTGAATCAGAAGAGGTAGAAGAAGGAGAAGGAGAAGGTGAAGTCTGGAGGGTGAATCAGAAGAAGTAGAAGAAGGAGAAGGAGATGGTGAAGTCTGGAGGGTGAATCAGAAGAAGTAGAAGAAGGAGAAGGAGAAGGTGAAGTCAGGAGGGTGAATCAGAAGAAGCAGAAGAAGGAGAAGGAGAAGGTGAAGTAAGGAGGGTGAATCAGAAGAAGCAGAAGAAGGAGAAGGAGAAGGTGAAGTCAGGGGGGTGAAGCAGAAAAAGTAGAAGAAGGAGAAGGAGAAGGCGAAGTCAGGAAGGTGAAGCAGAAGAAGCAGAAGAAGGAGAAGGAGAAGGTGAAGTCTGGCGGGCGCAGCAGAAGAAGCAGAAGAAGAAGGTGAAGGTGAAGTCTGGAGGGTGAAGCAGAAGAAGCAGAAGAAGGAGAAGGAGAAGGTGAAGTCTGGAGGGTGAATCAGAAGAAGTAGAAGAAGGAGAAGGAGAAGGTGAAGTCAGGAGGGTGAAGCAGAAGAAGCAGTAGAAGGAGAAGGAGAAGGTGAAGTCTGGAGGGTGAAGCAGAAGAACCAGAAGAAGGAGAAGGAGAAGGTGAAGTCTGGAGGGCGAAGCAGAAGAAGTAGAAGAAGGAGAAGGAGAAGGTGAAGTCTGGATGGTGAAGCAGAAGAAGCAGAAGAAGGAGAAGGAGAAGGTGAAGTCTGGAGGGTGAATCAGAAGAAGTAGAAGAAGGAGAAGGAGAAGGTGAAGTCAGGAGGGTGAAGCAGAAGAAGCAGAAGAAGGAGAAGGAGAAGGTGAAGTCTGGAGGGTGAAACAGAAGAAGCAGAAGAAGGAGAAGGAGAAGGTGAAGTCTGGAGGGTGAAGCAGAAGAAGCAGAAGAAGGAGAAGGAGAAGGTGAAGTCAGGAGGGTGAATCAGAAGAAGTAGAAGAAGGAGAAGGAGAAGGTGAAGTCTGGAGGGTGAATCAGAAGAAGTAGAAGAAGGAGAAGGAGAAGGTGAAGTCTGGAGGTTGAATCAGAAGAAGTAGAAGAAGAAGAAGGAGAAGGGGAAGTCTGGAGGGTGAATCAGAAGAAGCAGAAGAAGGAGAAGGAGAAGGTGAAGTCTGGAGGGAGAAGCAGAAGAAGTAGAAGAAGAAGGAGAAGGTGAAATCTGGAGGGTGAATAAGAAGAAGTAGAAGAAGGAGAAGGAGAAGGTGAAGTCTGGAGGGTGAATCAGAAGAAGTAGAAGAAGGAGAAGGAGAAGGTGAAGTCTGGAGGGTGAATCAGAAGAAGCAGAAGAAGGAGAAGGAGAAGGTGGAGTCTGGAGGCTGAATCAGAAGAAGTAGAAGAAGGAGAAGGAGAAGGTGTAGTCTGGAGAGTGAATCAGAAGAAGTAGACGAAGGAGAAGGAGAAGGTGAAGTCTGGAGGGTGAATCAGAAAAAGCAGAAGAAGGAGAAGGAGAAGGCGAAGTCTGGAGGGTGAATCAGAAGAAGTAGAAGAAGGAGAAGGAGAAGGTGAAGTCTGGAGGGTGAATCAGAAGAAGCAGAAGAAGGAGAAGGAGAAGGTGAAGTCTGGAGGGTGAATCTGAAGAAGCAGAAGAAGGAGAAGGAGAAGGTGAAGTCTGGAGGGTGAATCAGAAGAAGCAGAAGAAGGAGAAGGAGAAGGTGAAGTCTGGAGGGTGAATCAGAAGAAGCAGAAGAAGTAGAAGGAGAAGGTGAAGTCTGGAGGGTGAATCAGAAGAAGTAGAAGAAGGAGAAGGAGAAGGTGAAGTCTGGAGGGTGAATCAGAAGAAGCAGAAGAAGGAGAAGGAGAAGGTGAAGTCAGGAGGGTGAATCAGAAGAAGCAGAAGCAGGAGAAGGAGAAGGTGAAGACTGGAGGGTGAATCAGAAGAAGTAGAAGAAGCAGAAGGAGAAGGTGAAGTCTGGAGGGTGAATCAGAAGAAGTAGAAGAAGGAGAAGGAGATGGTGAGGTCTGGAGGGTGAATCAGAAGAAGCAGAAGAAGGAGAAGGAGAAGGTGAAGTCTGGAGGGTGAATCAGAAGAAGCGGAAGAAGGAGAAGGAGAAGGTGAAGACTGGCGGGTGAATCAGAAGAAGTAGAAGAAGGAGAAGGAGAAGATGAAGTCTGGAGGGTGAATCAGAAGAAGTAGAAGAAGGAGAAGGAGAAGGTGAAGTCTGGAGGGTGAATCAGAAGAAGCAGAATAAGGAGAAGGAGAAGGTGAAGTCTGGAGGGTGAATCAGAAGAAGCAGAAGAAGGAGAAGGAGAAGGTGAAGTCTGGAGGGTGAATCAGAAGAAGTAGAAGAAGGAGAAGTAGAAGGTGAAGACTGGAGGGTGAATCAGAAGAAGTAGAAGAAGGAGAAGGAGAAGGTGAAGTCATGAGGGTGAATCAGAAGAAGTAGAAGAAGGAGAAGGAGAAGGTGAAGTCAGGAGGGTGAATCAGAAGAAGCAGAAGAAGGAGAAGGAGAAGGTGAAGTCTGGAGTGTGAATCAGAAGCATCAGAAGAAGGAGAAGGAGAAGGTGAAGTCTGGAGGGTGAATCAGAAGAAGCAGAAGAAAGAGAAGGAGAAGGTGAAGTCTAGAGGGTGAAGCAGAAGAAGCAGAAGAAGGAGAAGTAGAAGGTGAAGACTGGAGGGTGAATCAGAAGAAGTAGAAGAAGGAGAAGGAGAAGGTGAAGTCTGGAGGGTGAATCAGAAGAGGTAGAAGAAGGAGAAGGATAAGGTGAAGTCTGGAGGGTGAATCAGAAGAAGTAGAAGAAGGAGAAGGAGAAGGTGAAGTCAGGAGGGTGAATCAGAAGAAGCAGAAGAAGGAGAAGGAGAAGGTGAAGTTAGGAGGGTGAATCAGAAGAAGCAGAAGAAGGAGAAGGAGCAGGTGAAGTCAGGGGGGTGAAGCAGAAAAAGTAGAAGAAGGAGAAGGAGAAGGCGAAGTCAGCAAGGTGAAGCAGAAGAAGCAGAAGAAGGAGAAGGAGAAGGTGAAGTCTGGCGGGCGCAGCAGAAGAAGCAGAAGAAGGAGAAGGTGAAGGTGAAGTCTGGAGGGTGAAGCAGAAGAAGCAGAAGAAGGAGAAGGAGAAGGTGAAGTCTGGAGGGTGAATCAGAAGAAGTAGAAGAAGGAGAAGGAGAAGGTGAAGTCAGGAGGGTGAAGCAGAAAAAGCAGAAGAAGGAGAAGGAGAAGGTGAAGTCTGGAGGGTGAAGCAGAAGAAGCAGAAGAAGGAGAAGGAGAAGGTGAAGTCTGGAGGTTGAATCAGAAGAAGTAGAAGAAGAAGAAGGAGAAGGGGAAGTCTGGAGGGTGAATCAGAAGAAGCAGAAGAAGGAGAAGGAGAAGGTGAAGTCTGGAGGGTGAATCAGAAGAAACAGAATAAGGAGAAGGAGAAGGTGAAGTCTGGAGGGTGAATCAGAAGAAGCAGAAGAAGGAGAAGGAGAAGGTGAAGTCTGGAGGGTGAATCAGAAGAAGTAGAAGAAGGAGAAGGAGAAGGTGAAGTCTGGAGGGTGAAGCGGAAGAAGTAGAAGAAGGAGAAGGAGAAGGCGAAGTCTGGAGGGTGAATCAGAAGAAGCAGAAGAAGGAGAAGGAGAAGATGAAGTCTGGAGGGTGAATCAGAAGAATTAGAAGAAGGAGAAGGAGAAGTTGAGGTCTGGAGGGTGAATCAGAAGAAGCAGAAGAAGGAGAAGGAGAAGGTGAAGTCTGAAGGGTGAACCAGAAGAAGCAGAAGAAGGAGAAGGAGAAGGTGAAGTCTGGAGGGTGTATCAGAAGAAGCAGAAGAAGGAGAAGGAGAAGGTGAAGTCTGGAGGGTGAATCAGAAGAAGCAGAAGAAGGAGAAGGAGAAGATGAAGTCTGGAGGGTGAATCAGAAGAATTAGAAGAAGGAGAAGGAGAAGTTGAGGTCTGGAGGGTGAATCAGAAGAAGCAGAAGAAGGAGAAGGAGAAGGTGAAGTCTGAAGGGTGAACCAGAAAAAGCAGAAGAAGGAGAAGGAGAAGGTGAAGTCTGGAGGGTGTATCAGAAGAAGCAGAAGAAGGAGAAGGAGAAGGTGAAGTCTGGAGGGTGAATCAGAAGAAGCAGAAGAAGGAGAAGGAGAAGGTGAAGTCTGGAGGGTGAATCAGAAGAAGTAGAAGAAGGAGAAGGAGAAGGTGAAGTCTGGAGGGTGAATCAGAAGAAGTAGAACAAGGAGAAGGAGAAGTTGAAGTCTGGAGGGTGAATCAGAAGAAGCAGAAGAAGGAGAAGGAGAAGGTGAAGTCTGGAGGGTGAATCAGAAGAAGCAGAAGAAGGAGAAGGAGAAGATGAAGTCTGGAGGGTGAATCAGAATAAGTAGAAGAAGGAGAAGGAGAAGGTGAAGTCTGGAGGGTGAATCAGAAGAAGCAGAAGAAGGGGAAGGAGAAGGTGAAGTCTGAAGAGTGAATCAGAAGAAGCAGAAGAAGGAGAAGGAGAAGGTGAAGTCTGGAGGGTGAATCAGAAGAAGCAGAAGAAGGAGAAGGAGAAGGTGAAGTCAGGAGGGTGAATCAGAAGAAGCAGAAGAAGGAGAAGGAGAAGGTGAAGTCTGGAGTGTGAATCAGAAGAATCAGAAGAAGGAGAAGGAGAAGGTGAAGTCTGGAGGGTGAATCAGAAGAAGCAGAAGAAAGAGAAGGAGAAGGTGAAGTCTAGAGGGTGAAGCAGAAGAAGCAGAAGGAGGAGAAGTAGAAGGTGAAGACTGGAGGGTGAATCAGAAGAAGTAGAAGAAGGAGAAGGAGAAGGTGAAGTCTGGAGGGTGAATCAGAAGAGGTAGAAGAAGGAGAAGGAGAAGGTGAAGTCTGGAGGGTGAATCAGAAGAAGTAGAAGAAGGAGAAGGAGATGGTGAAGTCTGGAGGGTGAATCAGAAGAAGTAGAAGAAGGAGAAGGAGAAGGTGAAGTCAGGAGGGTGAATCAGAAGAAGCAGAAGAAGGAGAAGGAGAAGGTGAAGTAAGGAGGGTGAATCAGAAGAAGCAGAAGAAGGAGAAGGAGAAGGTGAAGTCAGGGGGGTGAAGCAGAAAAAGTAGAAGAAGGAGAAGGAGAAGGCGAAGTCAGGAAGGTGAAGCAGAAGAAGCAGAAGAAGGAGAAGGAGAAGGTGAAGTCTGGCGGGCGCAGCAGAAGAAGCAGAAGAAGAAGGTGAAGGTGAAGTCTGGAGGGTGAAGCAGAAGAAGCAGAAGAAGGAGAAGGAGAAGGTGAAGTCTGGAGGGTGAATCAGAAGAAGTAGAAGAAGGAGAAGGAGAAGGTGAAGTCAGGAGGGTGAAGCAGAAGAAGCAGTAGAAGGAGAAGGAGAAGGTGAAGTCTGGAGGGTGAAGCAGAAGAAGCAGAAGAAGGAGAAGGAGAAGGTGAAGTCTGGAGGGCGAAGCAGAAGAAGTAGAAGAAGGAGAAGGAGAAGGTGAAGTCTGGATGGTGAAGCAGAAGAAGCAGAAGAAGGAGAAGGAGAAGGTGAAGTCTGGAGGGTGAATCAGAAGAAGTAGAAGAAGGAGAAGGAGAAGGTGAAGTCAGGAGGGTGAAGCAGAAGAAGCAGAAGAAGGAGAAGGAGAAGGTGAAGTCTGGAGGGTGAAACAGAAGAAGCAGAAGAAGGAGAAGGAGAAGGTGAAGTCTGGAGGGTGAAGCAGAAGAAGCAGAAGAAGGAGAAGGAGAAGGTGAAGTCAGGAGGGTGAATCAG
>NW_028227164.1:0-14204 GCF_052327205.1 Somniosus microcephalus
ATAATCTGGCTTCCTGTTTTTGCCACCAAAGTGGATAACCTCGCATTTGTGGGGAGGGGGCCAAATGTGCATGCGCGGCCCCGCCTCTCCACGTTTAAAGGGACACCCACCCCCTATACATTTAAAGGAACTCCCCACTCTCGTGTCTTCTGATTAAAGGGACAGTGACAATTCCCCCGGCCACCGCACTTTAGCAAGGATGTGAAAGACCTTGAGAGCCAGCCAGTGGCTCAGTTGGGAGCGCCCTCGTCTCTGAGTCAGAAAGTTGTGGGTTCATAGTCCCCACTCCAGGGACTCGAGCGCATAAACCTAGGCTGACGTGCCGGGGCAGTGCCAAAGGAGCGCCACACTGTCGGAGGGGCGGTGCTTAGGGGGCGCGGCCCTGTCGGAGGGGCGGCACTGAGGGAGTGCTGTGCTGTCAGAGGGGCAGTACTGAGGGAGTGTCGGAGGGGCAGTACTGAGGGAGCGCCGCACTGTCGGTGGGGCGGTACTGAGGGAGCGCCGCACTGTCAGGGGCAGTACTGAGGGAGCACCGCACTGTCGGAGGGGCAGCACTGAGGGAGTGCTGCACTGTCAGAAGGGCAGTACTGAGGGAGCACCGCACTGTCGGAGGGGCAGTACTGAGGGAATGCCGCACTGTCGGAGGGGCAGTACTGAGGGAGCGCCGCACTGTCGGAGGAGCGGTACTGAGGGAGCGCCGCACTGTCGGTGGGGCGGTACTGAGGGAGCGCCGCACTGTCAGGGGCAGTACTGAGGGAGCACCGCACTGTCGGAGGGGCAGCACTGAGGGAGTGCTGCACTGTCGGAAGGGCAGTACTGAGGGAGCACCGCACTGTCGGAGGGGCAGTACTGAGGGAATGCCGCACTGTCGGAGGGGCAGTACTGAGGGAGCGCCGCACTGTCGGAGGAGCGGTACTGAGGGAGCGCCGCACTGTCGGGCAGTACTGAGGGAGCACCGCACTGTCGGAGGGGCAGTACTGAGGGAGCGCTGCACTGTCGGAGGGGCAGTACTGAGGGAGCACCGCACTGTTGGAGGGTCAGTACTGAGGGAGCGCCGCACTGCCAGAGGGGCAGTACTGAGGGAGAGCCGCACTGTCGGAGGGCCATCTTTCGGATGAGACTTTCAGGCGGGCATAAACGATCCCACTATTTCAAAGAAGGGCAGGAGAGTTATCCCCGGTGTCCTGGCCATTATTTATCATGCAAATTGGCTGCAGTGTTTCCCACATTACAACAGTGACTACACTTCAAAAAGTACTTCATTGGCTGTAAAACCGTTGGTCGTGAAAGGCGCTATATAAAGGCCAGTCTTTCTTTATTTTCTCTCCTGTATTTACATTA
This sequence comes from Somniosus microcephalus, assembly GCF_052327205.1. NCBI lineage: Eukaryota > Metazoa > Chordata > Chondrichthyes > Squaliformes > Somniosidae > Somniosus > Somniosus microcephalus. The sequence goes on from NW_028227164.1 coordinate 1,342, forward strand.
ATTACTTACATAAACCTCTTTTACTGTCTCTTGCAAGGGGAGGAATTGCAGACGGGCAGCTTAACGCAAACTTCACACGAAGATCTGACAGAGTCACTCGATTCATCAGGACCTGAATATCATCGACATATGGAAGCGGAAAGCAGCAATCAGAATGCGGGCAAACTGCACACGTGTCTTGTGTGTGGACGTGGATTCAACCGAAGGTGCAGCCTGGGGAGGCACAAGTGTAACCAAAGCAAGGAGAGTCCGTGCAAATGTCGGGAATGCGGGAAGGGATTCAGTTGCCTTTCCGAGCTGGAGGCTCATCAACGCAGTCACTCTGAGAAATGGCCATTGACCTGCTCCGTGCGTGGGAAGGGATTCACTCAACAATCTAAACTGCTGAGACACCGGCGAGTTCACACCAATGAGAAGCCATGTGCCTGCTCTCACTGTGAGAAGAGGTTTAACCAGTCTTGCAACCTGTTGATACACGAGCGTGTTCACACTGATGAGAGACCTTTTCAGTGCTCCGACTGCAAGAAGGGCTTCAGAAGATCCAGCAACCTGATAGAGCACCAGCGAGTTCACACCGGGGAGAGGCCATTCACCTGCTCCGTGTGCGGGAAGGGATTCAATCAACAATCCGCCCTGCTGAGACACCGGCGAGTTCACACCAACGAGAAGCCATTTGCCTGCTCTCACTGTGAGAAGAGATTCAACCAGTCTTGCAACCTGTTGATACACGAGCGTGTTCACACTGATGAGAGACCTTTTCAGTGCTCTGATTGCAAGAAGTGCTTCAGAAGATCCAGCAACCTGATAGCGCACCAGCGAGTTCACACCGGGGAGAGGCCATTCACCTGCTCCGTGTGCGGGAAGGGATTCACTCTCTCCGCCACCCTGCTGACACACCAGCGAGTTCACACCGGGGAGAGGGCGTTCACTTGCTCCGTGTGCGGGAAGGGATTCACTCAACAATCCGCCCTGCTGACACACCAGCGACTGCACGCCGGGGAGAGGCCATTCACCTGCTCCGTGTGCGAGAAAGGATTCAACCATTCTACCTCTCTGCGGGTGCACCAGCGAGCTCACACTGACGAGAGACCCTGTAAGTGCCCTGACTGTGAGAAGAGCTTTAAAAGCGCCGAGGATGTGTCGAGGCATCAACGCATTCACACCGGGGAGAGGCCGTTCAGCTGCTCTCACTGCGGAAAGAGGTTTGGTAAGTCATCGAACCTGGTGATACACCAGCGACATCACACCGGGGAGAGGCCGTTCACCTGCTCTGTGTGCGGGAAGGGATTTGTCCAGTCTCACACCCTGCTGGTACACGAACGTGGGCACACTGACGAGAGGCCGTTCTCCTGCTCCGAGTGCGGGAAAGGATTCACTCGTCCCTCCTTTCTGCGGGAACACCAGCTGGTTCACACTGACGAGAGGCCGCTCTCCTGCTCCGAGTGCGGGAAAGGATTCACTCGTCTCACCTCTCTGCGGGAACACCAGCTGGTTCATACTGACGAGAGGCCGTTTAAATGTTCCGACTGTGACAAGAGTTTCAAATGCTCCAAGGGCCTGAAGAAGCATCGACGCATCCACACTGGGGAGAGGCCGTTCAGCTGCTTTCACTGCGGGAAGAGGTTTAAGCACTCATATTCTCTTCAGAAACATCAGTTTACCCACACCGGGAAGAGGCCTTTCCCCTGCTCAGTGTGTGAAAAGGGATTCACCAGTTCATCTAACCTTCTGAGACACCAGCGAGTTCACACCTAAGCGCACTGGTCCCATTCTGCTGTTAATCACATGAAGGACTATTCTGTGTTAATAATGGCAATTACGGGGTTGGGGGGAGGTGGGGCGCGGTTTGAAGATGCTGATAATAACCCCAGTAACTAGGCTGGAGTTTAAGAGGGGTCAGCCTCGGCTCAGTGGGCGACCCTCTCACCTCTAGACTCAGAAGGTCGTGGGTTTGAGTCCCACTCTGGAGACTTGAGCACGTAATCTAAGCTGACACTCCAGGGCAGTACTGAGGGACAGCTTCTCTGTCAGAGGTGCCATACCATTTGCCTTCTTAACCGCCTGTTGCGCCTGCATGCTTACCTTCAGCGACTGGTGCACAAGGACGCCCAGGTCTCGTTGCATTTCCCCATCTCCCAATCTATTGCCGTTCAGATACTAATCTGCCTTCCTGTTTTTGCCACCAAAGTGGATAACCTCGCATTAATCCACATTATACTGCATCTGCCATGCATCTGCCCAATCACCCAACCTGTCCAAATTATACTGGAGTTTCTCGGCATCCTCCTCACAGCACACATGCCCACCCAGCTTTGTGTCATCTGCAAACTTGGAGATGTTACATCTAGTTCCATCGTCCAGATCATTTATATATATTGTGAATAGCTGGGGTCCTAGCACCGATCCCTGCGTTACACCACTAGTCACTGCCTGCCACTCGGAAAAAGACCCGTTTATTCCAACTCTTTGCTTCCTGTCTGCCAGCCAGTTCTCTATCCAAGACAGTACCTTACCCCCAATCCCATGGGCTTTTACTTTGCACGCTAATCTCTTATGCGGGACCTTATCGAAAGCCTTCTGAAAGTCCAAATACATCACATCCACTGGTTCTCCCTTATCTATTCTACCAGTTACATCCTCAAAAAAATTCCAGTAGATTAGTCAAGCACGATTTACCTTTTGTAAATCCATGTTGACTTTGTCCGATCCTGTCACTGTTTTCCAAGTGCTCTGCTATTACATCTTTTATAATGGACTCCAGCATTTTCCCCACTACCGATGTCAGACTTACCGGCCTATAATTCCCCATTTTCTCTCTACCACCTTTTTTAAATAGTGGGGTTACATTAGCTACCCTCTAATCCATGGGTACTGTTCCACAGTCTATAGAATTTTGGAAGATGATCAGCAATGCATCTACTATTTATAGGGCCACTTCCTTAAGTACCCTAAGATGTAGATTAGCAGGCCCTGGGGATTTATCAGCCTTCAATGCCGTCAATTTTCCCTAACACCATTTCCCTACAAATACTGATTTCATTCAATTCCTCCCTCTCATTAAACCCTATGTTCCCCAACACCTCTGGGAGGTTATCTGTGTTGTCCTTTTTAAGACAGAACCAAAGTATGTATTTAATTGTACTGCCATTTCTTTGTTCCCCATATTAAATTCCCCTGATTCTGACTGCAAGGGACCTACGCTTTACTTCACCAACCTTTTTCTCTTCACATATCTATAGAAGCTTTTAGTCAGTTTTTATGTTCCCTGAAAGCTTACTCTCATAATCTATTTTCCCACTCTTAATTAATCCCTTTGTCCTCCTTTGCTGAATCCTAAACTGCTCCCAATCCTCAGGTTTGCTGCTTTTACTGGCCAAATTATATGTCCTCTCCTTTGATCTTATGCTTTCCCTTGTTAGCCACGGTTGAGTCAGCTTTTTTGTCTTATTTTTATGCCAAACTGGGATGAACAAATTCTATAGTTCATCCATGTGATCTTTAAATGTTTGCCATTGCCTATCCACCGTCAACCCTTTGAGTAACATTCCCCAATCAATCCTACCCAACTCGCGCCTCATACTATCATAGTTTCCTTTATTTAAATTCAGGACCCTAGTCTCTGAGTCAACTACTTCACTCTCCATTTTAATAAAGAATTCTATCATATTATGATCGCTCCTCCTCAAGGACCTCGCACAACAAGATTGCTAATTAATCCTTTCTCATTACATAATACCCAATCTAAGATGGCCTGATCTCTAGTTGGTTCCTCGACATATTGGTCCAGGAAACCATCCCATATACACTCTAGGAATTCCTCCTCCACAGTATTGTTACTAATTTGGTTAGCCCAATCTATATGTAGATTAAAGTCACCCATGATAACTGCTGTGCCCTTATTGCACGCTTCTCTAATTTCCCGTTTAATACCATCCCAAACCTCAGCATTACTGTTTGGGGGTCTGTATACAACTCCCACTAACGCTTTCTGTCCCTTGGTATTTCTCAGCTCTGCCCATACAGATTCCACATCATCAGAGCTAATATCCTTCCTTACTGTTGTGTTAATCTCCTCTTTAACCAGCAATGCTACCCTACCTCCTCTTCCTTTTTTCTTGTCCTTCCTGAATATTGAATACCCCTGGATGTTGAATTCCCAGACTTGGTCATCCTGGAGCCATGTGAAGTAAGATATTAAAAATTGGATTTAATAGGGCAAGACAAACCAGGATTCACTTGTAACACCAATATACAAAGTGGAGAGAATGGGTTAATTCATGCTCTTGAGTTGAACAATAGAGGTCTGTAAAATTGTATAAACCCAGATAAGTTTAAACAGGATTAAGGGTCAAATGCTGAGAGGTTAAAACTGTCAGAACAACCCCTGGAAAGATTGAGAGATATATGGGTTTGGCCAAGCGAGTCACACCTATGCACTTAAGGGTCTGTTTAGAGTAAATCACAACAGAGTTCTATTCTTCAAAGTATACTTAGGATTAACTAAAGTGTTTTTGCTTTGTAGAAATGACTCAAGAGTGAGACAGAGAGTCTGCGGATTGCCCGCTTTGAAAAGAACTACTATCTTAGAAAAACACTTAAACAGACCGCACCATTTGACCACGGGACAAATGGATGGGTGTAAAGTAATAAAGATGAGGCCCAGGGTCACAAGAAGTGACGGGACCAACTGATAACGAAATGTGAGATTTGTAAGCGACTGGAAGGATGGAATGTCACGGTTTTATAATTACAATTTAGCTATAACTCTGTATATGCTAATAAGCTTATCCCCGCCTCTAGGGCAGGGCCTCAATTTTTGTATAACTGTGTGGACTTTGAGAGGCTTGTTAGAGTTCGATTCGGACGTGATCTGAAGGCTCTCCTCAGACCTGAGTAAACCGTTTTTGACTTCAATTAGTGGTCTGTCTTTCTTTCAACAAGCTAGTGACGTCGACCTTGTATATCACTTGGTCCGCACTTTGGGGGCTTACATCACCATGTCTCCATAATCCCAATTATATCATATCTGTTTACATCTATTTGTGCAGCTAATTCATCCACCTTATTACGAATGCTCCTCGCATTAAGACACAAAGCCTTCAGGCTTGATTTTTTAACACTCTTAGTCCTTTTGGAATTATAATTTACTGTGGCCCTGTTTGATTTACACCCTTGATTTCTCTGACTTCCACTTTTGCTTTTCTCCTTCCTGTCTTTTGTTTATATCCTTGCTTCCCTTTCCTCTGTCTCCCTGCACAGGTTCCCAACCCCCTACCTCTTTCACCAAGCTTTTGGTCACCTGTCCTAATATCTCCTTATAAGAGTCAGTGTTAAATTTGGTCTGATGGTGCTCCTGTGAACTGATTGAGATGTTTTTACTATGTTACATTGGATTGCATAGGACATACGGCACAGAAACAGGCCATTCGGCCCAACCAGTCCAAGCTCCACTCGAGCCTCCTCCCGTCATTCCTCATCTAAATCTATCAGCATAATCCTCTATTCCATTCTCCCTCATATGCTTGTCCAGCCTCCCCTTAAATTCAATAGCAAAATACTGTGGATGCTGGAAATCTGAAATAATAACAGAAAATGCCAGGGCAGCATCCGTGGAGAGAGAAACAGAGTTAAGGTTTCAGGTCTGGGACCCTTCATCAGAACTGTGTGGTCTAACCAAGGTTCGATACACGTTTAGCATAACTTCCCTACTTTTCAATTCTATCCCTCGAGAAATAAACCCTAGTGTTTGGTTTGCTTTTTTTATGGCCTTGCTAACCTGTGTCGCAACTTTGAGTAATTTGTGTATTTGTACTCCGAGATCCCTTTGTTCCTCTACCCCACCTAGACTCACACCCTCCAAATGATAAGTGACCTCCCCATTCTTCATACCAAAATGTAATACCTCACATTTATCTGTGTTGAACTTCATTTGCCAATTATTTACCCATTCTGCAAGTTTATTAATGTCCTGTAATTTGTAGCAGTCCTCATCAGTGTTGACTATTCCCCAAAGTTGGTGTCATCCGCAAATTTAGAAATTGTGTTTTTGATTCCAAAGTCTAAATCGTTAATATAAGTTGTGAACAACAGTGGACCCAGCACTGATCCTTGTGGAACACCACCACCCACCTTCTGCCACTGTCAACAGTTACCTTTTACCATTGATTTGTGAAATAAAGTCTATCAATCAGACGTCTCAATGTTTCCTGTTCCATGAGCTTGTTTCGGGGGTCTTGCTCAGCAACTATCCTGTAATCACACCAACAAGTCCCACTGGGCTGAACAATGGAGGAGAGGCGTTGGAGGAGGATGCTGTGATCAACCGTGGTGAAGCGTCGAGAAGGATGAAGAGAGATAGTCCACCGGTTACAGCCACGGAGGATGTAATTCGTGACTTTTGTTGAGGGCCGTTTCATAGAATCATAGAAGGCTACAGCACGGAAGGAGGCCATTTCGGCCCATCGTGTCCGCGCCGGCCAACAAAGAGCTATCCAGCCTATTCCCACTTCCCAGCTCTTGGTCCGTAGCCCTGCAGGTTACAGCATCCCAAGTGCACATCCAAGTACTTTTTAAATGTGGTTAGGGTTCCTGCCTCTACCATCCTTTCAGGCAGTGAGTTCCAGTCCCCACAAACCTCTGGGTGAAGACATTTCCCCTCTAAACCTTCCCCCAATTACTTTAAATCTGTGCCCCCTGGTTTTTGACCCCTCTGCTAAGGGAAATAGGTCCTTTCTATCCACTTTATCTATGCCCCTCATAAATTTGTACATCTCAATAAGGTCTCCCCTCAGCCTCCTCTGTTCCAAGGAAAACAAAGCCAGCGTATCCAGTCTTTCCTCATAGCTGAGATTCTCTACTCCCAACAACATCCTTGTAAATCTCCTCTGTACCCTCTCTAGTGCAATCACATCTTTCCTGTAATGTGGTGACCAGAACTGCACTCTGTTCTCTAGCGGAGGCCTAACTAGTGTTTTATACAGTTGAAGTATAATCCCCCCTGCTCTTGTATTCTATGCCACGGCTAATGAAGGCAAGCTATGCCATGGCTAATGAAGGATAACTAGGGAAAGAGTAGGGCCCATTAGGGATCAAAGTAGCAAGCTGTGTGTAGAGCCAGAAGATGTAGGTGGGGTTTTAAATGAATTTTTTGCATTGTGTTCACTATGGAGAAGGATGTACGGACATAGAAATCGGGCAGGGGGACTGTGATATACTTGAACATATTAGCATCCAGAGGGAGGAGGTACTAGCAGTTTTAGCAGGCTTAAAAGTGGATAAATCCCCAGGCCCGGATGAGATGTATCCCAGGCTACCATGTGAGGCAAAGGAGGAGATTGCAGAGGCTCTGACACAAATTTTCAGAACCTCTCTGGCCACAGGGGATGTGCCAGAGGACTGGAGAACAGCTAACGTAGTAGCATTATTCAAGAAGGGTAGTAGGGATAAACCAGGGAATTACAGGCCAGTGAGCCTAACATCAGTGGTAGGGAAATCATTGGAAAAAATTCTGAGGGACAGAATTAGTCTCCACTTGGTGAGGCAAGGATTACTTAGGGATAGCCAGCATGGCTTTGTCAAGGGAAGATCATATCTGACCAATTTGATTGAATTTTTTCGAGGATGTGACTAGGTGTGTGGATGAGGGTAGTGCAGTGGATGTGGTTTACATGGATTTCAGTAAGGCTTTTGATAAAGTCCCGCATAGGAGACTGGTCAGGAAGGTAAGAGCCCATGGGATCCAGGGTGCCTTGACACATTGGATCCAAAATTGGCTTCGTGGCAGAAGGCAAAGGGTGATGGAGGAAGGTTGTTTTTGTGACTGGAAGCCTGTGTCTAGTGGGGTACCGCAGGGATCGGTGCTGGGTCCCTTGCTGTTTGTGGTCTACATTAATGATTTGGATGTGAATGTAAAAGGTATGATCAGTAAGTTTGCAGATGACACAAAAATTGGTGGGGTGGTAAATAGTGAGGAGGGAAGCCTCAGGCTACAGGACGATATAGATGGGTTGGTCAGATGGGCGGAACAGTGGCTGTAGTGTATGTACTTTGCAGAAGGAACTATATTCTGCAGCCACTGTATACTGCAGTACCAGTAGTGACCACCCCTGTATATAAGCCTGTGTAGTAACTTTGCATAGTTAGTTCCAGTTTGTCTCCACTCAGTAAAGACCTGTTGTAACCAAATCCTGCAGTCCGTGTCTCAATTCCAGATGGACATAATACTGGTGATGAGCAGATCCGGACTTACCTACAGTCTGCACCACCTCATAGGGATCCATCCCTGAAGCGAAGTTGTCAGAGGTCGAGGCCAGAAGGAAAACAAAAAAAAACGAACAGAAGAAACGGGCGTCGACCGTGGGCAACCGCCTCTGATTCATCGGAGTTGAAGATTTGCAGGAGAGGCTGTCGAAAGCGGGGCTTGGTTATCCTGTTGATGGTATTCCAGCTAATCGGGCTGGTGGCAGGTAGTACACTGATCGTTCCTGGGCTGCGGCGGGCTTAGCTCGATCGGGTGGCTTTTCAACGGGGCCGAGCAGCGTTGTCGGGAAGAGGAGAGAGAGAGAGGGTGGAGCACACAGGGCGTGGCCGGTGCTACGAAGCCGGGCAGCGTACAGACCCGAGAAGAGGGAGGAAAGTGTCCCGTAGGGTTGCTCTGACGACGGGAAAATAAAAGAAATTAGAAGCGCAGAAAGCCGCAAGGAGCTGTAGCTTGCCACGGGAACCGCGGACAGCGGCATTAGCAGCAGCGCGGGGGAAAAGTGCACGAAGACCATAGGGCATCGCCGTCAAGGCATAAAACGCCAGCAACAGCGCTAGCAGCAGCAGGGAAGAAGGCAAAGCGCGGGAGGCGCCATTTTGTTAAATCGGGGAAGAAGGCAAAGCGCGGGAGGCGCCATCTTAAATTTCCAAGATGCCGAAGACTGGCAATATCACTGCCTTCGATAATGCAATAGAAGACTAGACCACGTATGTGGAAAGAGTCGAAGTATATTGCAAGGCCAACGAAGTAGCCGATGAGAAAAAGGCATCGGTACTACTAAACTTAATGGGCGCAAGAGCGTACAGCCTATTGCGGAACCTGATCACTCCAGCCAAACTGATGGCGAAGAGTTTTAACGAAATTGTTGATATCCTACAGGAACACCTAAATCCTACACCGCTGCTGATAGCAGAAAGATTTAAATTCCACAGGAGAAATCAGCATAAAGATGAGAGCAATGCTGATTACCTTACGGAACTACGCAAGCTATCAAAGCACTGCCAGTTCGGAGCAGGACTGACAGATACTCTATGGGACAAATTTGTCTGTGGACTCCTGAGTGAAGGAACCCAGAAGAGGTTACTCTCAGAGAAAGAGCTGATGCTAGATAAGGCTTTCAGCGTGGCAGTATTGTACGAAGCAGCAGCAAGGGGAGCTATGGAAATACAGCAAAAGCCACAGGAATATGGCACCCACGAAATGACACGGGGATTTGAAAAATGTTATCGCTGCGGCAGAACAACCCATGACCAGAAGGACTGCTGGTCCAAGGACAAAATATGCAGGCAATGCGGAAAGATGGGACACATTGCACGAGTTTGCAGGTCTGGGAAGAAGACTGACGAGAACAAAAAGGCTACTAAGGAACAGTACAGGAAAGTACAAAAGATGACGGACAGTAGTTCCGAAGACCAGAAGAGCGATAGTGAATCCGGGAACAAGAGACTAAGCTGTCTCAAACTTCACAACGTAATCGCAAAAGAGGATCACCGAACCATGTGGGTCACCCTCACGATAGCAGGGTCCCAAGTCAAAATGGAATTGGATACAGGATCAGCCCTGACCATCATGAATCGACGAGACTACGAGCGGCTATTCTCACACATACCCTTGAAAGAGACATCCATTGTCTTGAAGACGTATATGGGGCAGAAAGTATACCCCAGAAGGAAAATAAGGGTGCCTGTCGAATACAACGGCAAGGAAATACAGAAATTGTATCTGTACATACTGCAAGATGGTGGACCACCGTTATTGGGATGTGAATGGATCAGAAAGATAAGTTTAGACTGGCACTCCATTCAGGCACTGACGGTGGCTGGTAAAAAGGATGACGACGTCACACCTGGACGATTGTCAAAAAATCTTAGCTAACGCCAAAGAGGTATTTCAACAAGAACTGGGAACTCTTAAAGGCGTAACCGCCTCGATAAAAATAGAAGAGAATGCAATTCCCAAGTTTTTCAAAGCAAGACCGGTACCGTATGCAATTCGCCCAGCCGTCGAGGCAGAGCTGGAGAATCTGGAGAATGCAGGTGTGTTATCTAAGGTAGACTGGAGCGAGTGGGCGACACCCATCGTTCCTGTCATGAAGAAAATGTTAAACAATAAGTCTGAGGAGCCAAGGAAGGTTCGCATCTGTGGGGACTTCATGGTGACAGTGAACCCAGTCCTTCACACAGTACAGTATCCTCTCCCGAGGATAGAAGATATTTTCGCCTCACTATCTGGAGGGAAGCGTTTTACAAAAATTGACCTAGCACAAGCATATTTGCAGATGGAGGTTGAAGAATCCTCTAGGAAGTATCTCACGATAAACACTCACAAAGGTCTTTACCAGTATAATCGACTGGTATTTGGAGTAGCATCAGCTCCGGCGATATGGCAAAGAGCGATGGAACAAGTCCTGCAAGGGATTCCGGGGACTCAGTGTTACTTGGACGACATCCTAGTGACAGGTGAAGATGACAGTGAACACCTTGCCAACCTAGAGCAGGTGCTCACTAGACTAAGAGAACATGGGCTACGAGCCAATCGCCCCAAGTGCGAGTTTTTTAAGAAAAAGATATCGTATTGTGGCCACGTGATTGATGAAGAGGGGTTACATAAGTCCCCTGACAAAATTGAAGCGGTGGTTAAGGCTCCAGCACCTGAAAATGTGTCGCAACTGAGGTCATTCCTCGGATTGGTGAATTACTACCATAAGTTTTTGCCGAATTTATCCACAATTCTGCACCCACTGAACACCCTACTACAAACTGGAGTAGCATGGAAATGGAGCGATGAATGTAAGCGGGCCTTTCAGAAGAGTAAAGACCTAATCACTTCAAGTGAACTATTGGCTCACTACAACCCATCACTACCGATAAGACTGGCGTGCGATGCGTCCCCCTACGGCATTGGAGCGGTACTGTCACATAAATTCCTTGATGGTTCAGAGAGGCCGATAGCTTTTGCGTCACGCTCGTTAACTTCAGCCGAGCGTAACTACGCCCAGATTGACAGAGAGGCCCTCAGCCTGGTGTGGGGGATGAAGAAGTTCAATCACTACCTGCACGGTCAGAAATTTACTCTACTAACTGATCATCAACCTCTTGTCTCCATTTTCAACCCTCAGAAGGGCGTCCCGATAATGACAGCACAACGGCTACAGAGGTGGTCCCTTTTCCTAGGGGCACACCAATATGACATCGAGTACAAAGGAACTAAACAGCATGGGAATGCTGATGGATTGTTGCGCCTACCGTTGCTGACGGTGGAAGAAGCACCTGCAGTGGATCCTGTGGAGATATTCCACTCGACCATAGTCGAATGTCTCCCTGTGACGAATGCAAACATAGAAAAGGAAACACAAAATGACCCGACACTCTCCTGGGTCTATGATTTAACGGTGAAGGGATGGCCAGCACATGGCAAACCACTGTTGCCAGCATTCTTGCCGAGAAGAGAACAGCTGTCAGTGTGCAGAGGAACCTTGATGTGTGGATCCAGAGTAGTAATTCCACCCAAATTGTAGGATAGAGTGCTCAATGAGCTTCATGAGGGTCATCTGGGAGGGGTAAAAATGAAGAACTTAGCCAGAGCATTTGTGTGGTGGCCGGGAATCGATAGAGAAATCGAAGAGATGACCAAGAGCTGTACAGGATGCCAGAAGGTCCAAAACGCCCCACCACAAGCCCCTCTACATCCATGGGAGTGGCCCTCATCTCCATGGCAAAGGGTGCACATTGATTTTGCTGGTCCATTTATGGACTCGATGTTTTTAATTGCAGTGGATGCACATTCAAAGTGGCCAGAGGTAATAAAAATGTCCTCAACCACCACAGAAAAAACTATCACAGTCTTACGAACCATATTCGCCAGAAATGGGCTGCCTGAACAGATTTGCTCCGACAATGGACCACAGTTTGTGTCTGAAGAGTTCCGGAGGTTCTTAAAGAACAATTGTGTTAAGCATTACACATCCGCCCCATATCATCCAACCACCAATGGATTGACTGAGAGGTTCGTTCAAACATTCAAGAAGGCTATCAAGGCAATGTGTAATGAAGACATACCCCTACAACACAAGGTGGATAACTTCTTGTTTGCCTACCGGTATGCGACACATGCGGTTACCAACCAAACTCCAGCCATGATGTTCTTCAATCGAAGACTACGATGCCGCTTGGATTTGGTTAAGCCAAACATCAGAAGAGATGTGGAGAACAGGCAGTTTCAGAATATGAATGAAAGGCCGACCAGGAGTTTTAAGATAGGTCAACTAGTTTTGGCCCGGGACTACCGCACAGAGAAATGGCAGCCAGGAACGATCTGCACATGGCAAAGACCCCTAATGTATACCGTGGATGTTGGAGAGAGCATTGTAAGACGCCATGCTGACCAGATTCTAGAGTCACTGGAAAACGTCAATTCCACACCACGATCCGATACACCTGGTGATGAAACCGAAGTACCAATTGCATCTACCTCAGAATCGGTGATATTGGAAGCAGACGAACCAAACAACGACGTTGATCCTGAATCAACTTTGCCAGAAGAACCTGATACCCCAAAGAGGCGTTATCCAGACAGAATCAGGAAGCCTCCTCAAAGACTGAAC
>NW_028227165.1:0-14192 GCF_052327205.1 Somniosus microcephalus
CGTCAAACACTCCCAGGGCAGGTACAGCACGGGTTAGATACAGAGTAAAGCTCCCTCTACACTGTCCCATCAAACACTCCCAGGGCAGGTACAGCACAGGGTTAGATCCTGAGTAAAGCTCCCTCTACACTGTCCCATCAAACACTCCCAGGGCAGGTACAGCACGGGTTGATACAGAGTAAAGCTCCCTCTACACTGTCCTATCAAACATTCCCAGGTCAGGTACAGCACAGGGTTAGATACAGAGTAACGCTCCCTCTACACTGTCCCATCAAACACTCCCAGGGCAGGTACAGCACGGGTTAGATACAGAGTTAATCTCCCTCTACACTGTCCCATCAAACACTCCCAGGGCAGGTACAGCACGGGTTAGATACAGAGTAAAGCTCCCTCTACACTGTCCCATCAAACTCTCCCAGGGCAGGTACAGCACGGGTTAGATACAGATTAAAGCTCCCTCTACACTGTCCCATCAAACACTCCCAGGGCAGCTACAGCACGGGTTAGATACAGAGTAAAGCTCCCTCTACACTGTCCCGTCAAACACTCCCAGGGCAGGTACAGCACGGGTTAGATACAGAGTAAAGCTCCCTCTACACTGTCCCATCAAACACTCCCAGGGCAGGTACAGCACAGGGTTAGATCCTGAGTAACGCTCCCTCTACACTGTCCCATCAAACACTCCCAGGGTAGGTACAGCACGGGTTAGATACAGAGTAAAGCTCCCTCTACACTGTCCCATCAAACACTCCCAGGGCAGGTACAGCACGTGTTAGATACAGAGTTAAGCTCCCTCTACACTGTTCCATCAAACACTCCCAGGGCAGGTACAGCACGGGTTAGATACAGAGTAAAGCTCCCTCTACACTGTCCTATATAACTCTCCCAGCACAGGTATAGCATGGGTTAGATACAGAGTAAAGCTCCCTCTACACTGTCCCATCAAACACTCCCAGGGCAGGTACAACACAGGGTTAGATACTGAGTAAAGCTCCCTCAACACTGTCCCATCAAACACTCCCAGGGCAGTTACAGCACGGGTTAGATACAGAGTAAAGCTCCCTCTACACTGTCCCATCAAACACTCCCAGGGCAGGTACAGCACAGGGTTAGATACTGAGTAAAGCTCCCTCTACACTGTCCCATCAAACACTCCCAGGGCAGGTACAGCACGGGTTAGATACAGAGTAAAGCTCCCTCTACACTGTCCCATCAAACACTCCCAGGTCAGGTACAGCACAGGGTTAGATACAGAGTAAAGCTCCCTCTACAGTGTCCCATCAAACACTACCAGGGCAGGTACAGCACAGGGTTAGATACAGAGTAAAACTCCCTCTACACTGTCCCATCAAACACTCCCAGGGCAGGTACAGCACGGATTAGATACAGAGTAAAGCTCCCTCGACACTGTCCCATCAAACACTCCCAGGGCAGGTAGAGCACGGGTTAGATACAGAGTAATGCTCCCTCTACACTGTCCCATCAAACACTCCCGGGGCAGGTACAGCACAGGGTTAGATACTGAGTAAAGCTCCCTCTACACTGTCCCATCAAACACTCCCAGGGCAGGTACACCACGGCTTAGATACAGAGTAAAGCTCCCTCTACACTGTCCCATCAAACACTCCCGGGGCAGGTACAGCATGGGTTGGATACAGAGTAAAGCTCCCTCTACACTGTCCCATCAAACACTCCCAGGGCAGGTACAGCACGGGTTAGATACAGTGTCGAGCTCCCTCTACACTGTCCCATCAAACACTCCCAGGGCAGGGACAGCACGGGTTAGATACAGAGTGAAGCTCCCTCTACACTGTCCCATCAAACACTCGCAGGGCAGGTACAGAATGGGTTAGATACAGAGTAAAGCTCCCTCTACACTGTCGCATCAAACACTCCCAAGGCAGGGACAGCACGGGTTAGATACAGATTAAAGCTCCCTCTAAACTGTCCCATCAAACACTCCCAGGGCAGGTACAGCACAGGGTTAGATACAGAGTAAAGCTCCCTCTACACTGTCCCGTCAAACACTCCCAGGGCAGGTACAGCACGGGTTAGATACAGAGTAAAGCTCCCTCTACACTGTCCCATCAAACACTCCCAGGGCAGGTGCAGCACAGGGTTAGATCCTGAGTAAAGCTCCCTCTACACTGTCCCATCAAACACTCCCAGGGTAGGTACAGCACGGGTTAGATACAGAGTAAAGCTCCCTCTGCACTGTCCAATCAAACACTCCCAGGGCAGGTACAGCACGGGTTGATACAGAGTAAAGCTCCCTCTACACTGTCCCATCAAACACTCGCAGGTCAGGTACAGCACAGGGTTAGATACAGAGTAACGCTCCCTCTACACTGTCCCATCAAACACTCCCAGGGCAGGTACAGCACGGGTTAGATACAGAGTTAATCTCCCTCTACACTGTCCCATCAAACACTCCCAGGGCAGGTACAGCATGGGTTAGATACAGAGTAAAGCTCCCTCTACAGTGTCCTATCAAACACTCCCAGGGCAGGTACAGCACGGGTTAGATACAGAGTGAAGCTCCCTCTACACTGTCCCATCAAACACTCCCAGGGCAGGTACAGCACGGGTTAGATACAGAGTAAAGCTCCCTCTACACTGTCCCATCAAACTCTCCCAGGGCAGGTACAGCACGGGTTAGATACAGAGTAAAGCTCCCTCTACACTGTCGCATCAAACACTCCCAGGGCAGGGACAGCATGGGTTAGATACAGATTAAAGCTCCCTCTACACTGTCCCATCAAACACTCCCAGGGCAGGTACAGCACAGGGTTAGATACAGAGTAAAGCTCCCTCTGCACTATCCCATCAAACACTCCCAGGACAGGTACAGCATTGGTTGGATACAGAGTAAAGCTCCCTCTACACTGTCCCATCAAACACTCCCAGGGCAGGTACAGCACGTGTTAGATACAGAGTTAAGCTCCCTCTACACTGTCCCATCAAACACTCCCAGGGCAGGTACAGCACGTGTTAGATACAGAGTAAAGCTCCCTCTACACTGTCCTATATAACTCTCCCAGCACAGGTACAGCACGGGTTAGATACAGAGTAAAGCTCCCTCAACACTGTCGCATCAAACACTCCCAGGGCAGGTACAACACAGGGTTAGATACTGAGTAAAGCTCCCTCTACACTGTCCCATCAAACACTCCCAGGGCAGTTACAGCACGGGTTAGATACAGAGTAAAGCTCCCTCTACACTGTCCCATCAAACACTCCCAGGGCAGGTACAGCACAGGGTTAGATACTGAGTAAAGCTCCCTCTACACTGTCCCATCAAACACTCCCAGGGCAGGTACAGCACGGGTTAGATACAGAGTAAAGCTCCCTCTACACTGTCCAATCAAACACTCCCAGGGCAGGTACAGCACGGGTTGATACAGAGTAAAGCTCCCTCTACACTGTCCCATCAAACACTCCCAGGTCAGGTACAGCACAGGGTTAGCTACAGAGTAAAGCTCCCTCTACACTGTCCCATCAAACACTACCAGGGCAGGTACAGCACAGGGTTAGATACAGAGTAAAACTCCCTCTACACTGTCCCATCAAACACTCCCAGGGCAGGTACAGCACGGATTAGATACAGAGTAAAGCTCCCTCGACACTGTCCCATCCAGCACTCCCAGGGCAGGTAGAGCACGGGTTAGATACAGAGTAATGCTCCCTCTACACTGTCCCATCAAACACTCCCGGGGCAGGTACAGCACAGGGTTAGATACTGAGTAAAGCTCCCTCTACACTGTCCCATCAAACACTCCCAGGGCAGGTACACCACGACTTAGATACAGAGTAAAGCTCCCTCTACACTGTCCCATCAAACACTCCCGGGGCAAGTACAGCACAGGTTGGATACAGAGTAAAGCTCCCGCTACACTGTCCCATCAAACACTCCCAGGGCAGGGACAGCACGGGTTAGATACAGAGTAAAGCTCCCTCTACACTGTCCCATCAAACACTCCCAGGGCAGGTACAGCACGGGTTAGATACAGAGCAGAGCTCCCTCTACACTGTCCCATCAAACACTCTCAGGGCAGGTACAGCACGGGTTAGCTACAGAGTGAAGCTCCCTCTACACTGTCCCATCAAACACTCGCAGGGCAGGTACAGAATGGGTTAGATACAGAGTAAAGCTCCCTCTACACTGTCCCATCAAACACTCCCAGGGCAGGTACAGCACGGGTTAGATACAGAGCAAAGCTCCCTCTACACTGTCCCATCAAACACTCCCAGGGCAGGTACAGCACGGGTTAGATACAGAGTAAAGCTCCCTCTGCACTGTCCCATCAAACACTCCCAGGGCAGGTGCAGCACGGGTTAGATACAGAGTAAAGCTCCCTCTACACTGTCCCATCAAACACTCCCAGGGCAGGTACAGCACAGGGATGGATACAGAGTAAAGCTCCCTCTACACTGTCCCATCAAACACTCCCAGGGCAGGTGCAGCACGGGTTAGATACAGAGTAAAGCTCCTTCGACACTGTCTCATCAAACACTCCCAGGGCAGGTACAGCACGGGTTAGATACAGAGTAAAGCTCCCTCTGCACTGTCCCATCAAACACTCCCAGGGCAGGTACAGCACGGGTTAGATACAGAGTAAAGCTCCCTCTACACTGTCCCATCAAACACTCCCAGGGCAGGTACAGCACTGGTTAGATACAGAGTAAAGTTCCCTCTATACTGTCCCATCAAACACTCCCAGGGCAGGTGCAGCACGGGTTAGTTACAGAGTAAAGCTCCTTCGACACTGTCCCATCAAACACTCCCAGGGCAGGTACAGCACGGGTTAGATACAGAGTAAAGCTCCCTCTACACTGTATCATCAAACACTCCCAGGGCAGGTGCAGCACGGGTTAGATACAGAGTAAAACTCCCTCTACACTGTCCCATCAAACACTCCCAGGGCAGGTACAGCACAGGGATGGATACAGAGTAAAGCTCCCTCCACACTGTCCCATCAAACACTCCCAGGGCAGGTACAGCACGGGTTAGATACAGAGAAAAGCTCCCTTTACACTGTCCCATCAAACACTCCCAGGGCAGGGACAGCACGGGTTAGATACAGAGTAAAGCTCCCTCGACACTGTCCCGTCAAACACTCCCAGGGCAGGTACAGCACGGGTTAGATACAGAGTAAAACTCCCTCTACACTGTCCCATCAAACACTCCCAGGGCAGGTGCAGCACGGGTTAGATACAGAGTAAAACTCCCTCTACACTGTCCCATCAAACACTCCCAGGGCAGGTACAGCACAGGGATGGATACAGAGTAAAGCTCCCTCGACACTGTCCCGTCAAACACTCCCAGGGCAGGTACAGCACAGGGTTAGATAGAGAGTAAAGCTCCCTCTACACTGTCCCATCAAACTCTCCCAGGGCAGGTACAGCACGGGTTAGATACAGAGTAAAGCTCCCTCTACACTGTCGCATCAAACACTCCCAGGGCAGGGACAGCATGGGTTAGATACAGATTAAAGCTCCCTCTACACTGTCCCATCAAACACTCCCAGGGCAGGTACAGCACAGGGTTAGATACAGAGTAAAGCTCCCTCTACACTGTCCCGTCAAACACTCCCAGGGCAGGTACAGCACGGGTTAGATACAGAGTAAAGCTCCCTCTACACTGTCCCATCAAACACTCCCAGGGCAGGTACAGCACAGGGTTAGATCCTGAGTAAAGCTCCCTCTACACTGTCCCATCAAACACTCCCAGGGTAGGTACAGCACGGGTTAGATACAGAGTAAAGCTCCCTCTACACTGTCCCATCAAACACTCCCAGGGCAGGTACAGCACAGGGTTAGATACAGAGTAAAGCTCCCTCTGCACTATCCCATCAAACACTCCCAGGACAGGTACAGCATTGGTTGGATACAGAGTAAAGCTCCCTCTACACTGTCCCATCAAACACTCCCAGGTCAGGTACAGCACGTGTTAGATACAGAGTTAAGCTCCCTCTACACTGTCCCATCAAACACTCCCAGGGCAGGTACAGCACGTGTTAGATACAGAGTAAAGCTCCCTCTACACTGTCCTATATAACTCTCCCAGCACAGGTACAGCACGGGTTAGATACAGAGTAAAGCTCCCTCAACACTGTCGCATCAAACACTCCCAGGGCAGGTACAACACAGGGTTAGATACTGAGTAAAGCTCCCTCTACACTGTCCCATCAAACACTCCCAGGGCAGTTACAGCACGGGTTAGATACAGAGTAAAGCTCCCTCTACACTGTCCCATCAAACACTCCCAGGGCAGGTACAGCACAGGGTTAGATACTGAGTAAAGCTCCCTCTACACTGTCCCATCAAACACTCCCAGGGCAGGTACAGCACGGGTTAGATACAGAGTAAAGCTCCCTCTACACTGTCCAATCAAACACTCCCAGGGCAGGTACAGCACGGGTTGATACAGAGTAAAGCTCCCTCTACACTGTCCCATCAAACACTCCCAGGTCAGGTACAGCACAGGGTTAGCTACAGAGTAAAGCTCCCTCTACACTGTCCCATCAAACACTACCAGGGCAGGTACAGCACAGGGTTAGATACAGAGTAAAACTCCCTCTACACTGTCCCATCAAACACTCCCAGGGCAGGTACAGCACGGATTAGATACAGAGTAAAGCTCCCTCGACACTGTCCCATCCAGCACTCCCAGGGCAGGTAGAGCACGGGTTAGATACAGAGTAATGCTCCCTCTACACTGTCCCATCAAACACTCCCGGGGCAGGTACAGCACAGGGTTAGATACTGAGTAAAGCTCCCTCTACACTGTCCCATCAAACACTCCCAGGGCAGGTACACCACGACTTAGATACAGAGTAAAGCTCCCTCTACACTGTCCCATCAAACACTCCCGGGGCAAGTACAGCACAGGTTGGATACAGAGTAAAGCTCCCGCTACACTGTCCCATCAAACACTCCCAGGGCAGGGACAGCACGGGTTAGATACAGAGTAAAGCTCCCTCTACACTGTCCCATCAAACACTCCCAGGGCAGGTACAGCACAGGGTTAGATCCTGAGTAAAGCTCCCTCTACACTGTCCCATCAAACACTCCCAGGGTAGGTACAGCACGGGTTAGATACAGAGTAAAGCTCCGTCTACACTGTCCCATCAAACACTCCCAGGGCAGGTACAGCACAGGGTTAGATACAGAGTAAAGCTCCCTCTGCACTATCCCATCAAACACTCCCAGGACAGGTACAGCACTGGTTGGATACAGAGTAAAGCTCCCTCTACACTGTCCCATCATACACTCCCAGGGCAGGTACAGCACGGGTTAGATACAGTGTCGAGCTCCCTCTACACTGTCCCATCAAACACTCCCAGGGCAGGGACAGCACGGGTTAGATACAGAGTAAAGCTCCCTCTACACTGTCCCATCAAACACTCCCAGGGCAGGTACAGCACAGGTTAGATACAGAGTGAAGCTCCCTCTACACTGTCCCATCAAACACTCGCAGGGCAGGTACAGAATGGGTTAGATACAGAGTAAAGCTCCCTCTACACTGTCGCATCAAACACTCCCAGGGCAGGGACAGCACGGGTTAGATACAGATTAAAGCTCACTCTAAACTGTCCCATCAAACACTCCCAGGGCAGGTACAGCACAGGGTTAGATACAGAGTAAAGCTCCCTCTACACTGTCCCGTCAAACACTCCCAGGGCAGGTACAGCACGGGTTAGATACAGAGTAAAGCTCCCTCTACACTGTCCCATCAAACACTCCCAGGGCAGGTACAGCACAGGGTTAGATCCTGAGTAAAGCTCCCTCTACACTGTCCCATCAAACACTCCCAGGGCAGGTACAGCACGGGTTGATACAGAGTAAAGCTCCCTCTACACTGTCCTATCAAACATTCCCAGGTCAGGTACAGCACAGGGTTAGATACAGAGTAACGCTCCCTCTACACTGTCCCATCAAACACTCCCAGGGCAGGTACAGCACGGGTTAGATACAGAGTTAATCTCCCTCTACACTGTCCCATCAAACACTCCCAGGGCAGGTACAGCACGGGTTAGATACAGAGTAAAGCTCCCTCTACACTGTCCCATCAAACTCTCCCAGGGCAGGTACAGCACGGGTTAGATACAGAGTAAAGCTCCCTCTACACTGTCGCATCAAACACTCCCAGGGCAGGGATAGCACGGGTTAGATACAGATTAAAGCTCCCTCTACACTGTCCCATCAAACACTCCCAGGGCAGCTACAGCACAGGGTTAGATACAGAGTAAAGCTCCCTCTACACTGTCCCGTCAAACACTCCCAGGGCAGGTACAGCACGGGTTAGATACAGAGTAAAGCTCCCTCTACACTGTCCCATCAAACACTCCCAGGGCAGGTACAGCACAGGGTTAGATCCTGAGTAACGCTCCCTCTACACTGTCCCATCAAACACTCCCAGGGTAGGTACAGCACGGGTTAGATACAGAGTAAAGCTCCCTCTACACTGTCCCATCAAACACTCCCAGGGCAGGTACAGCACGTGTTAGATACAGAGTTAAGCTCCCTCTACACTGTTCCATCAAACACTCCCAGGGCAGGTACAGCACGGGTTAGATACAGAGTAAAGCTCCCTCTACACTGTCCTATATAACTCTCCCAGCACAGGTATAGCATGGGTTAGATACAGAGTAAAGCTCCCTCTACACTGTCCCATCAAACACTCCCAGGGCAGGTACAACACAGGGTTAGATACTGAGTAAAGCTCCCTCAACACTGTCCCATCAAACACTCCCAGGGCAGTTACAGCACGGGTTAGATACAGAGTAAAGCTCCCTCTACACTGTCCCATCAAACACTCCCAGGGCAGGTACAGCACAGGGTTAGATACTGAGTAAACCTCCCTCTACACTGTCCCATCAAACACTCCCAGGGCAGGTACAGCACGGGTTAGATACAGAGTAAAGCTCCCTCTACACTGTCCCATCAAACACTCCCAGGTCAGGTACAGCACAGGGTTAGATACAGAGTAAAGCTCCCTCTACAGTGTCCCATCAAACACTACCAGGGCAGGTACAGCACAGGGTTAGATACAGAGTAAAACTCCCTCTACACTGTCCCATCAAACACTCCCAGGGCAGGTACAGCACGGATTAGATACAGAGTAAAGCTCCCTCGACACTGTCCCATCAAACACTCCCAGGGCAGGTAGAGCACGGGTTAGATACAGAGTAATGCTCCCTCTACACTGTCCCATCAAACACTCCCGGGGCAGGTACAGCACAGGGTTAGATACTGAGTAAAGCTCCCTCTACACTGTCCCATCAAACACTCCCAGGGCAGGTACACCACGGCTTAGATACAGAGTAAAGCTCCCTCTACACTGTCCCATCAAACACTCCCGGGGCAGGTACAGCATGGGTTGGATACAGAGTAAAGCTCCCTCTACACTGTCCCATCAAACACTCCCAGGGCAGGTACAGCACGGGTTAGATACAGTGTCGAGCTCCCTCTACACTGTCCCATCAAACACTCCCAGGGCAGGGACAGCACGGGTTAGATACAGAGTGAAGCTCCCTCTACACTGTCCCATCAAACACTCGCAGGGCAGGTACAGAATGGGTTAGATACAGAGTAAAGCTCCCTCTACACTGTCGCATCAAACACTCCCAAGGCAGGGACAGCACGGGTTAGATACAGATTAAAGCTCCCTCTAAACTGTCCCATCAAACACTCCCAGGGCAGGTACAGCACAGGGTTAGATACAGAGTAAAGCTCCCTCTACACTGTCCCGTCAAACACTCCCAGGGCAGGTACAGCACGGGTTAGATACAGAGTAAAGCTCCCTCTACACTGTCCCATCAAACACTCCCAGGGCAGGTGCAGCACAGGGTTAGATCCTGAGTAAAGCTCCCTCTACACTGTCCCATCAAACACTCCCAGGGTAGGTACAGCACGGGTTAGATACAGAGTAAAGCTCCCTCTGCACTGTCCAATCAAACACTCCCAGGGCAGGTACAGCACGGGTTGATACAGAGTAAAGCTCCCTCTACACTGTCCCATCAAACACTCGCAGGTCAGGTACAGCACAGGGTTAGATACAGAGTAACGCTCCCTCTACACTGTCCCATCAAACACTCCCAGGGCAGGTACAGCACGGGTTAGATACAGAGTTAATCTCCCTCTACACTGTCCCATCAAACACTCCCAGGGCAGGTACAGCATGGGTTAGATACAGAGTAAAGCTCCCTCTACAGTGTCCTATCAAACACTCCCAGGGCAGGTACAGCACGGGTTAGATACAGAGTGAAGCTCCCTCTACACTGTCCCATCAAACACTCCCAGGGCAGGTACAGCACGGGTTAGATACAGAGTAAAGCTCCCTCTACACTGTCCCATCAAACTCTCCCAGGGCAGGTACAGCACGGGTTAGATACAGAGTAAAGCTCCCTCTACACTGTCGCATCAAACACTCCCAGGGCAGGGACAGCATGGGTTAGATACAGATTAAAGCTCCCTCTACACTGTCCCATCAAACACTCCCAGGGCAGGTACAGCACAGGGTTAGATACAGAGTAAAGCTCCCTCTACACTGTCCCGTCAAACACTCCCAGGGCAGGTACAGCACGGGTTAGATACAGAGTAAAGCTCCCTCTACACTGTCCCATCAAACACTCCCAGGGCAGGTACAGCACAGGGTTAGATCCTGAGTAAAGCTCCCTCTACACTGTCCCATCAAACACTCCCAGGGTAGGTACAGCACGGGTTAGATACAGAGTAAAGCTCCCTCTACACTGTCCCATCAAACACTCCCAGGGCAGGTACAGCACAGGGTTAGATACAGAGTAAAGCTCCCTCTGCACTATCCCATCAAACACTCCCAGGACAGGTACAGCATTGGTTGGATACAGAGTAAAGCTCCCTCTACACTGTCCCATCAAACACTCCCAGGGCAGGTACAGCACGTGTTAGATACAGAGTTAAGCTCCCTCTACACTGTCCCATCAAACACTCCCAGGGCAGGTACAGCACGTGTTAGATACAGAGTAAAGCTCCCTCTACACTGTCCTATATAACTCTCCCAGCACAGGTACAGCACGGGTTAGATACAGAGTAAAGCTCCCCCAACACTGTCGCATCAAACACTCCCAGGGCAGGTACAACACAGGGTTAGATACTGAGTAAAGCTCCCTCTACACTGTCCCATCAAACACTCCCAGGGCAGTTACAGCACGGGTTAGATACAGAGTAAAGCTCCCTCTACACTGTCCCATCAAACACTCCCAGGGCAGGTACAGCACAGGGTTAGATACTGAGTAAAGCTCCCTCTACACTGTCCCATCAAACACTCCCAGGGCAGGTACAGCACGGGTTAGATACAGAGTAAAACTCCCTCTACACTGTCCCATCAAACACTCCCAGGGCAGGTACAGCACGGATTAGATACAGAGTAAAGCTCCCTCGACACTGTCCCATCCAGCACTCCCAGGGCAGGTAGAGCACGGGTTAGATACAGAGTAATGCTCCCTCTACACTGTCCCATCAAACACTCCCGGGGCAGGTACAGCACAGGGTTAGATACTGAGTAAAGCTCCCTCTACACTGTCCCATCAAACACTCCCAGGGCAGGTACACCACGACTTAGATACAGAGTAAAGCTCCCTCTACACTGTCCCATCAAACACTCCCGGGGCAAGTACAGCACAGGTTGGATACAGAGTAAAGCTCCCGCTACACTGTCCCATCAAACACTCCCAGGGCAGGGACAGCACGGGTTAGATACAGAGTAAAGCTCCCTCTACACTGTCCCATCAAACACTCCCAGGGCAGGTACAGCACGGGTTAGATACAGAGCAGAGCTCCCTCTACACTGTCCCATCAAACACTCTCAGGGCAGGTACAGCACGGGTTAGCTACAGAGTGAAGCTCCCTCTACACTGTCCCATCAAACACTCGCAGGGCAGGTACAGAATGGGTTAGATACAGAGTAAAGCTCCCTCTACACTGTCCCATCAAACACTCCCAGGGCAGGTACAGCACGGGTTAGATACAGAGCAAAGCTCCCTCTACACTGTCCCATCAAACACTCCCAGGGCAGGTACAGCACGGGTTAGATACAGAGTAAAGCTCCCTCTGCACTGTCCCATCAAACACTCCCAGGGCAGGTGCAGCACGGGTTAGATACAGAGTAAAGCTCCCTCTACACTGTCCCATCAAACACTCCCAGGGCAGGTACAGCACAGGGATGGATACAGAGTAAAGCTCCCTCTACACTGTCCCATCAAACACTCCCAGGGCAGGTGCAGCACGGGTTAGATACAGAGTAAAGCTCCTTCGACACTGTCTCATCAAACACTCCCAGGGCAGGTACAGCACGGGTTAGATACAGAGTAAAGCTCCCTCTGCACTGTCCCATCAAACACTCCCAGGGCAGGTACAGCACGGGTTAGATACAGAGTAAAGCTCCCTCTACACTGTCCCATCAAACACTCCCAGGGCAGGTACAGCACTGGTTAGATACAGAGTAAAGTTCCCTCTATACTGTCCCATCAAACACTCCCAGGGCAGGTGCAGCACGGGTTAGTTACAGAGTAAAGCTCCTTCGACACTGTCCCATCAAACACTCCCAGGGCAGGTACAGCACGGGTTAGATACAGAGTAAAGCTCCCTCTACACTGTATCATCAAACACTCCCAGGGCAGGTGCAGCACGGGTTAGATACAGAGTAAAACTCCCTCTACACTGTCCCATCAAACACTCCCAGGGCAGGTACAGCACAGGATGGATACAGAGTAAAGCTCCCTCCACACTGTCCCATCAAACACTCCCAGGGCAGGTACAGCACGGGTTAGATACAGAGAAAAGCTCCCTTTACACTGTCCCATCAAACACTCCCAGGGCAGGGACAGCACGGGTTAGATACAGAGTAAAGCTCCCTCGACACTGTCCCGTCAAACACTCCCAGGGCAGGTACAGCACGGGTTAGATACAGAGTAAAACTCCCTCTACACTGTCCCATCAAACAATCCCAGGGCAGGTGCAGCACGGGTTAGATACAGAGTAAAACTCCCTCTACACTGTCCCATCAAACACTCCCAGGGCAGGTACAGCACAGGGATGGATACAGAGTAAAGCTCCCTCGACACTGTCCCGTCAAACACTCCCAGGGCAGGTACAGCACAGGGTTAGATAGAGAGTAAAGCTCCCTCTACACTGTCCCATCAAACTCTCCCAGGGCAGGTACAGCACGGGTTAGATACAGAGTAAAGCTCCCTCTACACTGTCGCATCAAACACTCCCAGGGCAGGGACAGCATGGGTTAGATACAGATTAAAGCTCCCTCTACACTGTCCCATCAAACACTCCCAGGGCAGGTACAGCACAGGGTTAGATACAGAGTAAAGCTCCCTCTACACTGTCCCGTCAAACACTCCCAGGGCAGGTACAGCACGGGTTAGATACAGAGTAAAGCTCCCTCTACACTGTCCCATCAAACACTCCCAGGGCAGGTACAGCACAGGGTTAGATCCTGAGTAAAGCTCCCTCTACACTGTCCCATCAAACACTCCCAGGGTAGGTACAGCACGGGTTAGATACAGAGTAAAGCTCCCTCTACACTGTCCCATCAAACACTCCCAGGGCAGGTACAGCACAGGGTTAGATACAGAGTAAAGCTCCCTCTGCACTATCCCATCAAACACTCCCAGGACAGGTACAGCATTGGTTGGATACAGAGTAAAGCTCCCTCTACACTGTCCCATCAAACACTCCCAGGGCAGGTACAGCACGTGTTAGATACAGAGTTAAGCTCCCTCTACACTGTCCCATCAAACACTCCCAGGGCAGGTACAGCACGTGTTAGATACAGAGTAAAGCTCCCTCTACACTGTCCTATATAACTCTCCCAGCACAGGTACAGCACGGGTTAGATACAGAGTAAAGCTCCCTCAACACTGTCGCATCAAACACTCCCAGGGCAGGTACAACACAGGGTTAGATACTGAGTAAAGCTCCCTCTACACTGTCCCATCAAACACTCCCAGGGCAGTTACAGCACGGGTTAGATACAGAGTAAAGCTCCCTCTACACTGTCCCATCAAACACTCCAGGGCAGGTACAGCACAGGGTTAGATACTGAGTAAAGCTCCCTCTACACTGTCCCATCAAACACTCCCAGGGCAGGTACAGCACGGGTTAGATACAGAGTAAAGCTCCCTCTACACTGTCCAATC
>NW_028227166.1:0-14183 GCF_052327205.1 Somniosus microcephalus
GTGTGTGGGACGGGGGAGAGTGTGTGGGACGGGGGAGAGTGTGGGACGGGGGAGAGTGTGTGGGACGGGGGAGAGTCTGTGGGACGGGGGAGAGTGCGTGGGACGGGGGAGAGTGCGTGGGACGGGGGAGAGTGCGTGGGACGGTGGAGAGTGTGGGACGGGGGAGAGTGTGTGGGACGGGGGAGAGTGTGCGGGACGGGGGAGAGTGTGTGGGACGGGGGAGAGTGCGTGGGACGGGGAGAGTGTGTGGGACGGCGGAGAGTGTGTGGGACGGGGGAGAGTGTGTGGGACGGGGGAGGGTGTGTGGGACGGCGGAGGGTGTGTGGGATGGGGGAGAGGGTGTGGGACGGGGGAGAGTGAGTGGGATGGCGGAGAGTGTGCGGGACGGGGGAGAGTGTGTGGGACGGAGGAGAGTGTGTGGGACGGGGGAGAGTGTGTGGGATGGGGGAGAGTGTGTGGGACGGGGGAGAGTGTCTGGGACGAGGGAGAGTGCGTGGGACGGGGGAGAGTGCGTGGGACGGGGGAGAGAGTGTGGGATGGCGGAGAGTGTGCGGGACGGGGGACAGTGTGTGGGACGGGGGAGAGTGTGTGGGACGGGGGAGAGTGTGTGGGATGGGGAGAGTGTGTGGGATGGGGAGTGTGTGTGGGACGGGGGAGAGTGTGTGGGATGGGGAGGGTGTGTGGGATGGGGAGAGTGTGTGGGACAGCGAGAGTGTGTGGGACGGGGAGGGTGTGTGGGACGGGGAGAGTGTGCGGGACGGGGGTGAGAGTGTGGGATGGGGGAGGGTGTGTGGGATGGGGGAGGGTGTGTGGGACGGGGGAGAGTGTGTGGGACGGGGGAGAGTGTGTGGGACGGGGGAGAGTGTCTGGGACGGGGGAGAGTGTGTGGGACGGGGAGAGTGTGTGGGACGGGGAGAGTGTGTGGGACGGGGGAGAGTGTGCAGGACGGGGGAGAGTGTGTGGGACGGGGGAGAGTGTGCGGGACGGGGGAGAGTGTGCGGGACGGGGAGAGTGTGCGGGACGGGGAGAGTGTGTGGGACGGGGGAGAGTGCGTGGGACGGGGAGAGTGTGTGGGACGGGGGAGAGTGTGTGGGACGGGGGAGAGTGTGCGGGACGGGGGAGGGTGTGTGGGACGGGGGAGAGTGTGCGGGACGGGGCAGAGTGTGCGGGACGGTGGAGAGTGTGCGGGACGGGGGAGAGTGCGTGGGACGGGGAGAGTGTGTGGGACGGCGGAGAGTGTGTGGGACGGGGGAGGGTGTGTGGGACGGGGGAGGGTGTGTGG
Source organism: Somniosus microcephalus (assembly GCF_052327205.1). Taxonomy (NCBI): domain Eukaryota; kingdom Metazoa; phylum Chordata; class Chondrichthyes; order Squaliformes; family Somniosidae; genus Somniosus; species Somniosus microcephalus. Next base: position 1,283 of record NW_028227166.1, read on the forward strand.
GACGGCGGAGAGTGTGTGGGACGGGGGAGAGTGTGTGGGACGGGGGAGGGTGTGTGGGACGGCGGAGGGTGTGTGGGATGGGGGAGAGGGTGTGGGACGGGGGAGGGTGTGTGGGACGGCGGAGGGTGTGTGGGACGGGGGAGAGTGTGTGGGACGGAGGAGAGTGTGTGGGACGGGGGAGAGGGTGTGGGACGGAGGAGAGTGTGTGGGACGGGGGAGAGTGTGTGGGACGGGGGAGAGTGTGTGGGACGGGGGAGAGTGCGTGGGACGAGGGAGAGTGTGCGGGACGAGGGAGAGTGTGTGGGACGGGGGAGAGTGAGTGGGACGGCGGAGAGTGTGCGGGACGGGGGAGAGTGTGTGGGACGGGGGACAGTGTGTGGGACGGAGGAGAGTGTGTGGGACGGGGGAGAGTGTGTGGGACGGAGGAGAGTGTGTGGGACGGGGGAGAGTGTGTGGGACGAGGGAGGGTGCGGGGGACGGCGGAGAGTGTGCGGGACGGGGGAGAGTGTGTGGGACGGAGGAGAGTGTGTGGGACGGGGGAGAGTGTGTGGGGCGGGGGAGAGTGTGTGGGACGGGGGAGGGTGCGTGGGACGGGGGAGAGTGCGTGGGACGGGGGAGAGTGCGTGGGACGGGGGAGAGTGTGTGGGACGGGGGAGAGTGTGTGGGACGGGGGAGGGTGTGTGGGACGGGGGAGGGTGTGTGGGACGGGGGAGAGTGTGTGGGACGGGGGAGAGTGTGTGGGACGGGGGAGAGTGTGTGGGACGGGGGAGAGTGTGTGGGACGGGGGAGAGTGTGTGGGACGGGGGAGAGTGTGTGGGACGGGGGAGAGTGTGTGGGACGGGGGAGAGTGTGTGGGACGGGGGAGAGTGTGTGGGACGGGGCAGAGTGTGTGGGACGGGGGAGCGTGCGTGGGACGGGGGAGAGTGCGTGGGACGGGGGAGAGTGCGTGGGACGGGGGAGAGTTTGTGGGGGCGGATAGAGTGTGTGGGACGGTGGAGAGTGTGTGGGACGGGGGAGAGTGAGGGGGACGGGGGAGAGTGCGTGGGACGGGGGAGAGTGCGTGGGACGGGGGAGAGTGCGTGGGACGGGGGAGAGTGGGTGGGACGGGGGAGAGTGCGTGGGACGGGGGAGAGTGCGTGGGACGGGGGAGAGTGTGTGGGACGGATAGAGTGTGTGGGACGGTGGAGAGTGTGTGGGACGGGGGAGAGTGTGCGGGACGGGGGAGAGTGTGTGGGACGGGGGAGAGTGTGTGGGACGGGGGAGAGTGTGTGGGACGGGGGAGAGTGTGTGGGACGGGGGAGGGTGTGTGGGACGGGGGAGAGTGTGTGGGGGCGGATAGAGTGTGTGGGGCGGGGGAGAGTGTGAGGGACGGGGGAGAGTGTGCGGGACCCGGGAGAGTGTGTGGGACGGGGGAGAGTGTGTGGGACGGGGGAGAGTGTGTGGGATGGGGAGAGTGTGTGGGACGGGGGAGAGTGTGTGGGACGGTGGAGAGTGTGTGGGACGGGGGAGGGTGTGTGGGACGGGGGAGAGTGTGTGGGACGGGGGAGAGTGTGTGGGACGGGGGAGAGTGTGGGGGACGGGGGAGAGTGTGTGGGACGGGGGAGAGTGTGTGGGGCGGGGAGAGTGTGTGGGACGGAGAGAGTGTGTGGGACGGGGGACAGTGTGTGGCACGGGGGAGAGTGTGTGGGACGGGGGAGAGTGTGTGGGACGGGGGAGTGTGTGGGACGGGGAGAGTGTGTGGGACGGAGAGAGTGTGTGGGACGGGGGACAGTGTGTGGGACGGGGGAGAGTGTGTGGGACGGGGAGAGTGTGTGGGACGGGGGAGAGTGTGTGGGACGGGGGAGAGTGTGTGGGACGGGGGAGAGTTTGTCGCACGGGGGACAGTGTGTGGGACGGGGGACAGTGTGTGGGACGGGGAGAGTGTGTGGGACGGGGGAGAGTGTGTGGGACGGGGGAGAGTGTGTGGTACGGGGGAGGGTGTGGGGGACGGGGGAGAGTTTGTGGGACGGGCGAGAGTGTGTGGGACGGGGGAGAGTGTGTGGGACGGGGGAGAGTGTGTGGGATGGGGGAGAGTGTGTGGGACGGGGGAGAGTGTGTGGGACGGGGAGAGTGTGTGGGACGGGGGAGAGTGTGTGGGACGTGGGAGAGTGTGGGACGGGGGAGAGTGTGTGGGACGGGGGAGAGTCTGTGGGACGGGGGAGAGTGTGTGGGACGGGGGACAGTGCGTGGGACGGGGGAGAGTGTGGGACGGGGGAGAGTGTGCGGAACGGGGGAGAGTGTGCGGGACGGGGGAGAGTGTGTGGGACGGGGGAGAGTGCGTGGGACGGGGAGAGTGTGTGGGACGGCGGAGAGTGTGTGGGACGGGGGAGAGTGTGTGGGACGGGGGAGGGTGTGCGGGACGGCGGAGGGTGTGTGGGATGGGGGAGAGTGTGTGGGACGGGGGAGAGTGTGTGGGACGGCGGAGAGTGTGCGGGACGGGGGGAGTGTGTGGGACGGGGGAGAGTGTGTGGGATGGGGGAGAGTGTGTGGGATGGGGGAGAGTGTGTGGGCCGGGGGAGAGTGTCTGGGACGAGGGAGAGTGCGTGGGACGGGGGAGAGTGCGTGGGACGGGGGACAGTGTACGGGATGGCGGAGAGTGTGCGGGACGGGGGAGAGTGTGTGGGACGGGGGAGAGTGTGTGGGACGGGAGAGAGGGTGTGGGATGCGGGAGAGAGTGGGGGACGGGGGAGAGTGTCTGGGACGGGGGAGAGTGTGTGGGACGGGGAGAGTATGCGGGACGGGGGAGAGTGTGTGGGATGGGGGAGGGTGTGTGGGATGGGGGAGAGTGTGCGGGACGGGGGAGAGTGTGCGGGACGGGGAGAGAGTGCGGGACGGGGAGAGTGTGCGGGACGGGGGAGAGTGTGCGGGACGGGGAGAGTGTGCGGGACGGGGGAGAGTGCGTGGGACGGGGGAGAGTGCGTGGGACGGGGGAGAGTGCGTGGGACGGGGGAGAGTGTGTGGGACGGGGGAGAGTGTGTGGGACGGGGTAGAGTGTGGGACGGGGGAGAGTGTGTGGGACGGGGGAGAGTCTGTGGGACGGGGGAGAGTGTGTGGGACGGGGGAGAGTGCGTGGGACGGGGGAGAGTGCGTGGGACGGGGGAGAGTGTGGGACGGGGGAGAGTGTGTGGGACGGGGGAGAGTGTGCGGGACGGGGGTGAGTGTGTGGGACGGGGGAGAGTGCGTGGGACGGGGAGAGTGTGTGGGACGGCGGAGAGTGTGTGGGACGGGGGAGAGTGTGTGGGACGGGGGAGGGTGTGCGGGACGGCGGTGGGTGTGTGGGATGGGGGAGAGTGTGTGGGACGGGGGAGAGTGTGTGGGACGGCGGAGAGTGTGCGGGACGGGGGGAGTGTGTGGGACGGGGGAGAGTGTGTGGGATGGGGGAGAGTGTGTGGGATGGGGGAGAGTGTGTGGGCCGGGGGAGAGTGTCTGGGACGAGGGAGAGTGCGTGGGACGGGGGAGAGTGCGTGGGACGGGGGACAGTGTACGGGATGGCGGAGAGTGTGCGGGACGGGGGAGAGTGTGTGGGACGGGGGAGAGTGTGTGGGACGGGGGAGAGTGTGTGGGACGGGGGAGAGTGTGTGGGACGGGGGAGAGTGTGTGGGACGGGGGAGAGTGTGTGGGACGGGGGAGAGTGTGTGGGACGGGGGAGAGTGTGTGGGACGGGGGAGAGTGTGTGGGACGGGGGAGAGTGTGTGGGACGGGGCAGAGTGTGTGGGACGGGGGAGCGTGCGTGGGACGGGGGAGAGTGCGTGGGACGGGGGAGAGTGCGTGGGACGGGGGAGAGTTTGTGGGGGCGGATAGAGTGTGTGGGACGGTGGAGAGTGTGTGGGACGGGGGAGAGTGAGGGGGACGGGGGAGAGTGCGTGGGACGGGGGAGAGTGCGTGGGACGGGGGAGAGTGCGTGGGACGGGGGAGAGTGGGTGGGACGGGGGAGAGTGCGTGGGACGGGGGAGAGTGCGTGGGACGGGGGAGAGTGTGTGGGACGGATAGAGTGTGTGGGACGGTGGAGAGTGTGTGGGACGGGGGAGAGTGTGCGGGACGGGGGAGAGTGTGTGGGACGGGGGAGAGTGTGTGGGACGGGGGAGAGTGTGTGGGACGGGGGAGAGTGTGCGGGACGGGGGAGGGTGTGTGGGACGGGGGAGAGTGTGTGGGGGCGGATAGAGTGTGTGGGGCGGGGGAGAGTGTGAGGGACGGGGGAGAGTGTGCGGGACCCGGGAGAGTGTGTGGGACGGGGGAGAGTGTGTGGGACGGGGGAGAGTGTGTGGGATGGGGAGAGTGTGTGGGACGGGGGAGAGTGTGTGGGACGGTGGAGAGTGTGTGGGACGGGGGAGGGTGTGTGGGACGGGGGAGAGTGTGTGGGACGGGGGAGAGTGTGTGGGACGGGGGAGAGTGTGGGGGACGGGGGAGAGTGTGTGGGACGGGGGAGAGTGTGTGGGGCGGGGAGAGTGTGTGGGACGGAGAGAGTGTGTGGGACGGGGGACAGTGTGTGGCACGGGGGAGAGTGTGTGGGACGGGGGAGAGTGTGTGGGACGGGGGAGTGTGTGGGACGGGGAGAGTGTGTGGGACGGAGAGAGTGTGTGGGACGGGGGACAGTGTGTGGGACGGGGGAGAGTGTGTGGGACGGGGAGAGTGTGTGGGACGGGGGAGAGTGTGTGGGACGGGGGAGAGTGTGTGGGACGGGGGAGAGTTTGTCGCACGGGGGACAGTGTGTGGGACGGGGGACAGTGTGTGGGACGGGGAGAGTGTGTGGGACGGGGGAGAGTGTGTGGGACGGGGGAGAGTGTGTGGTACGGGGGAGGGTGTGGGGGACGGGGGAGAGTTTGTGGGACGGGCGAGAGTGTGTGGGACGGGGGAGAGTGTGTGGGACGGGGGAGAGTGTGTGGGATGGGGGAGAGTGTGTGGGACGGGGGAGAGTGTGTGGGACGGGGAGAGTGTGTGGGACGGGGGAGAGTGTGTGGGACGTGGGAGAGTGTGGGACGGGGGAGAGTGTGTGGGACGGGGGAGAGTCTGTGGGACGGGGGAGAGTGTGTGGGACGGGGGAGAGTGTGTGGGACGGGGGAGAGTGTGTGGGACGGGGGAGAGTGCTTGGGACGGGGGAGAGTGCGTGGGACGGGGGAGAGTTTGTGGGACGGGGGAGAGTGTGTGGGACGGGGGAGGGTGTGTGGGACGGGGGAGAGTGTGTGGGACGGGGGAGAGTGTGTGGGACGGGGGAGAGTGTGTGGGACGGGGGAGAGTGCGTGGGACGGGGGAGAGTGCGTGGGACGGGGGAGAGTGTGTGGGACGGGGGAGAGTGTGTGGGACGGGGGAGAGTGTGTGGGACGGGGGAGAGTGTGTGGGATGGGGGAGAGTGTGTGGGACGGGGGAGTGTGTGTGGGACGGGGGAGAGTGCGTGGGACGGGGGAGAGTGTGTGGGACGGGGGAGTGTGTGTGGGACGGGGGAGAGTGTGTGGGACGGGGGAGAGTGCGTGGGACGGGGGAGTGTGTGGGACGGGGGAGAGTGAGGGGGACGGGGGAGAGTGTGTGGGACGGGGGAGAGTGCGTGGGACGGGGGAGTGTGTGGGACGGGGGAGAGTGTGTGGGACGGGGGAGAGTGTGTGGGACGGGGGAGAGTTTGTGGGACGGGGGAGAGTGCGTGGGACGGGGGAGAGTGCGTGGGACGGGGGAGTGTGTGGGACGGGGGAGAGTGTGTGGGACGGGGGAGAGTGTGTGGGACGGGGGAGAGTTTGTGGGACGGGGGAGAGTGCGTGGGACGGGGAGAGTGTGTGGGACGGGGAGGGTGTGTGGGACGGGGAGGGTGTGTGGGACGGCGGAGGTTGTGTGGGATGGGGGAGCGTGTGTGGGACGGGGAGGGTGTGTGGGACGGGGAGGGTGTGTGGGACGGCGGAGGCTTTGTGGGATGGGGGAGCGTGTGTGGGACGGGGGAGTGTGTGTGGGACGGGGGAGAGTGTGTGGGACGGGGGAGAGTGCGTGGGATGGGGGAGAGTGTGTGGGACGGGGGAGAGTGCGTGGGACGGGGGAGAGTGCGTGGGACGGGGGAGAGTGTGTGGGACGGGGAGAGTGCGTTGGACGGGGGAGAGTTTGTGGGACGGGGGAGAGTGTGTGGGACGGGGGAGAGTGTGTGGGACGGGGGAGAGTGCGTGGGACGGGGGAGAGTGCGTGGGACGGGGGAGAGTGTGTGGGACGGGGGAGAGTGTGTGGGACGGGGGAGAGTGTGTGGGACGGGGAGAGTGTGTGGGACGGGGAGAGTGTGTGGGACGGGGGAGAGTGTGTGGGACGGGGGAGAGTGTGTGGGACGGGGGAGAGTGTGTGGGACGGGGGAGAGTGTGTGGGACGGGGGAGGGTGTGTGGGACGGGGGAGGGTGTGTGGGACGGGGGAGAGGGCGTGGGATGGGGGAGGGTGTGTGGGACGGGGGAGAGGGCGTGGGATGGGGGAGAGTGTGTGGGACGGGGGAGAGTGTGTGGGACGGGGGAGGGTGTGTGGGACGGGGGAGAGGGCGTGGGATGGGGGAGAGTGTGTGGGACGGGGGAGAGTGTGTGGGACGGGGGAGTGTGTGTGGGGGCGGATAGAGTGTGTGGGACGGTGGAGAGTGTGTGGGACGGGGGAGAGTGTGCGGGACGGGGGAGAGTGTGTGGGACGGGGGAGAGTGTGTGGGACGGGGGAGAGTGTGTGGGACGGGGGAGAGTGTGTGGGATGGGGGAGGGTGTGTGGGACGGGGGAGAGTGTGTGGGGGCGGATAGAGTGTGTGGGGCGGGGGAGAGTGTGTGGGACGGGGGAGAGTGTACGGGACCCGGGAGAGTGTGTGGGACGGGGGAGAGTGTGTGGGACGGGGGAGAGTGTGTGGGATGGGGAGAGTGTGTGGGACGGGGGAGAGTGTGTGGGACGGTGGAGAGTGTGTGGGACGGGGGAGGGTGTGTGGGACGGGGGAGAGTGTGTGGGACGGGGGAGAGTGTGTGGGACGGGGGAGAGTGTGGGGGACGGGGGAGAGTGTGTGGGACGGGGGAGAGTGTGTGGGGCGGGGAGAGTGTGTGGCACGGGGGAGAGTGTGTGGGACGGGGGAGAGTGTGTGGGACGGGGGAGTGTGTGGGACGGGGAGAGTGTGTGGGATGGAGAGAGTGTGTGGGACGGGGGACAGTGTGTGGGACGGGGGAGAGTTTGTGGGACGGGGGAGAGTTTGTCGCACGGGGGACAGTGTGTGGGACGGGGGACAGTGTGTGGGACGGGGAGAGTGTGTGGGACGGGGGAGAGTGTGTGGGACGGGGGAGAGTGTGTGGTACGGGGGAGGGTGTGGGGGACGGGGGAGTGTTTGTGGGACGGGCGAGAGTGTGTGGGACGGGGGAGAGTGTGTGGGACGGGGGAGAGTGTGTGGGATGGGGGAGAGTGTGTGGGACGGGGGAGAGTGTGTGGGACGGGGAGAGTGTGTGGGACGGGGGAGAGTGTGTGGGACGTGGGAGAGTGTGGGACGGGGGAGAGTGTGTGGGACGGGGGAGAGTCTGTGGGACGGGGGAGAGTGTGTGGGACGGGGGACAGTGCGTGGGACGGGGGAGAGTGTGGGACGGGGGAGAGTGTGTGGAACGGGGGAGAGTGTGCGGGACGGGGGAGAGTGTGTGGGACGGGGGAGAGTGCGTGGGACGGGGAGAGTGTGTGGGACGGCGGAGAGTGTGTGGGACGGGGGAGAGTGTGTGGGACGGGGGAGGGTGTGCGGGACGGCGGAGGGTGTGTGGGATGGGGGAGAGTGTGTGGGACGGGGGAGAGTGTGTGGGACGGCGGAGAGTGTGCGGGACGGGGGGAGTGTGTGGGACGGGGGAGAGTGTGTGGGATGGGGGAGAGTGTGTGGGATGGAGGAGAGTGTGTGGGCCGGGGGAGAGTGTCTGGGACGAGGGAGAGTGCGTGGGACGGGGGAGAGTGCGTGGGACGGGGGACAGTGTACGGGATGGCGGAGAGTGTGCGGGACGGGGGAGAGTGTGTGGGACGGGGGAGAGTGTGTGGGACGGGAGAGAGGGTGTGGGATGCGGGAGAGAGTGTGGGACGGGGGAGAGTGTCTGGGACGGGGGAGAGAGTGTGGGACGGGGAGAGTGTGTGGGACGGGGAGGGTGTGTGGGACGGGGAGAGTATGCGGGACGGGGGAGAGTGTGTGGGATGGGGGAGGGTGTGTGGGATGGGGGAGAGTGTGCGGGACGGGGGAGAGTGTGCGGGACGGGGAGAGAGTGCGGGACGGGGAGAGTGTGCGGGACGGGGGAGAGTGTGCGGGACGGGGAGAGTGTGCGGGACGGGGGAGAGTGCGTGGGACGGGGTAGAGTGCGTGGGACGGGGGAGAGTGCGTGGGACGGGGGAGAGTGTGTGGGACGGGGGAGAGTGTGTGGGACGGGGGAGAGTGTGGGACGGGGGAGAGTGTGTGGGACGGGGGAGAGTCTGTGGGACGGGGGAGAGTGCGTGGGACGGGGGAGAGTGCGTGGGACGGGGGAGAGTGCGTGGGACGGTGGAGAGTGTGGGACGGGGGAGAGTGTGTGGGACGGGGGAGAGTGTGCGGGACGGGGGAGAGTGTGTGGGACGGGGGAGAGTGCGTGGGACGGGGAGAGTGTGTGGGACGGCGGAGAGTGTGTGGGACGGGGGAGAGTGTGTGGGACGGGGGAGGGTGTGTGGGACGGCGGAGGGTGTGTGGGATGGGGGAGAGGGTGTGGGACGGGGGAGAGTGAGTGGGATGGCGGAGAGTGTGCGGGACGGGGGAGAGTGTGTGGGACGGAGGAGAGTGTGTGGGACGGGGGAGAGTGTGTGGGATGGGGGAGAGTGTGTGGGACGGGGGAGAGTGTCTGGGACGAGGGAGAGTGCGTGGGACGGGGGAGAGTGCGTGGGACGGGGGAGAGAGTGTGGGATGGCGGAGAGTGTGCGGGACGGGGGACAGTGTGTGGGACGGGGGAGAGTGTGTGGGACGGGGGAGAGTGTGTGGGATGGGGAGAGTGTGTGGGATGGGGAGTGTGTGTGGGACGGGGGAGAGTGTGTGGGATGGGGAGGGTGTGTGGGATGGGGAGAGTGTGTGGGACAGCGAGAGTGTGTGGGACGGGGAGGGTGTGTGGGACGGGGAGAGTGTGCGGGACGGGGGTGAGAGTGTGGGATGGGGGAGGGTGTGTGGGATGGGGGAGGGTGTGTGGGACGGGGGAGAGTGTGTGGGACGGGGGAGAGTGTGTGGGACGGGGGAGAGTGTCTGGGACGGGGGAGAGTGTGTGGGACGGGGAGAGTGTGTGGGACGGGGAGAGTGTGTGGGACGGGGGAGAGTGTGCGGGACGGGGGAGAGTGTGTGGGACGGGGGAGAGTGTGCGGGACGGGGGAGAGTGTGCGGGACGGGGAGAGTGTGCGGGACGGGGAGAGTGTGTGGGACGGGGGAGAGTGCGTGGGACGGGGAGAGTGTGTGGGACGGGGGAGAGTGTGTGGGACGGGGGAGAGTGTGCGGGACGGGGGAGGGTGTGTGGGACGGGGGAGAGTGTGCGGGACGGGGCAGAGTGTGCGGGACGGTGGAGAGTGTGCGGGACGGGGGAGAGTGCGTGGGACGGGGAGAGTGTGTGGGACGGCGGAGAGTGTGTGGGACGGGGGAGGGTGTGTGGGACGGGGGAGGGTGTGTGGGACGGCGGAGAGTGTGTGGGACGGGGGAGAGTGTGTGGGACGGGGGAGGGTGTGTGGGACGGCGGAGGGTGTGTGGGATGGGGGAGAGGGTGTGGGACGGGGGAGGGTGTGTGGGACGGCGGAGGGTGTGTGGGACGGGGGAGAGTGTGTGGGACGGAGGAGAGTGTGTGGGACGGGGGAGAGGGTGTGGGACGGAGGAGAGTGTGTGGGACGGGGGAGAGTGTGTGGGACGGGGGAGAGTGTGTGGGACGGGGGAGAGTGCGTGGGACGAGGGAGAGTGTGCGGGACGAGGGAGAGTGTGTGGGACGGGGGAGAGTGAGTGGGACGGCGGAGAGTGTGCGGGACGGGGGAGAGTGTGTGGGACGGGGGACAGTGTGTGGGACGGAGGAGAGTGTGTGGGACGGGGGAGAGTGTGTGGGACGGAGGAGAGTGTGTGGGACGGGGGAGAGTGTGTGGGACGAGGGAGGGTGCGGGGGACGGCGGAGAGTGTGCGGGACGGGGGAGAGTGTGTGGGACGGAGGAGAGTGTGTGGGACGGGGGAGAGTGTGTGGGGCGGGGGAGAGTGTGTGGGACGGGGGAGGGTGCGTGGGACGGGGGAGAGTGCGTGGGACGGGGGAGAGTGCGTGGGACGGGGGAGAGTGTGTGGGACGGGGGAGGGTGTGTGGGACGGGGGAGGGTGTGTGGGACGGGGGAGAGTGTGTGGGACGGGGGAGAGTGTGTGGGACGGGGGAGAGTGTGTGGGACGGGGGAGAGTGTGTGGGACGGGGGAGAGTGTGTGGGACGGGGGAGAGTGTGTGGGACGGGGGAGAGTGTGTGGGACGGGGGAGAGTGTGTGGGACGGGGGAGAGTGTGTGGGACGGGGGAGAGTGTGTGGGACGGGGGAGAGTGTGTGGGACGGGGCAGAGTGTGTGGGACGGGGGAGCGTGCGTGGGACGGGGGAGAGTGCGTGGGACGGGGGAGAGTGCGTGGGACGGGGGAGAGTTTGTGGGGGCGGATAGAGTGTGTGGGACGGTGGAGAGTGTGTGGGACGGGGGAGAGTGAGGGGGACGGGGGAGAGTGCGTGGGACGGGGGAGAGTGCGTGGGACGGGGGAGAGTGCGTGGGACGGGGGAGAGTGGGTGGGACGGGGGAGAGTGCGTGGGACGGGGGAGAGTGCGTGGGACGGGGGAGAGTGTGTGGGACGGATAGAGTGTGTGGGACGGTGGAGAGTGTGTGGGACGGGGGAGAGTGTGCGGGACGGGGGAGAGTGTGTGGGACGGGGGAGAGTGTGTGGGACGGGGGAGAGTGTGTGGGACGGGGGAGAGTGTGTGGGACGGGGGAGGGTGTGTGGGACGGGGGAGAGTGTGTGGGGGCGGATAGAGTGTGTGGGGCGGGGGAGAGTGTGAGGGACGGGGGAGAGTGTGCGGGACCCGGGAGAGTGTGTGGGACGGGGGAGAGTGTGTGGGACGGGGGAGAGTGTGTGGGATGGGGAGAGTGTGTGGGACGGGGGAGAGTGTGTGGGACGGTGGAGAGTGTGTGGGACGGGGGAGGGTGTGTGGGACGGGGGAGAGTGTGTGGGACGGGGGAGAGTGTGTGGGACGGGGGAGAGTGTGGGGGACGGGGGAGAGTGTGTGGGACGGGGGAGAGTGTGTGGGGCGGGGAGAGTGTGTGGGACGGAGAGAGTGTGTGGGACGGGGGACAGTGTGTGGCACGGGGGAGAGTGTGTGGGACGGGGGAGAGTGTCTGGGACGAGGGAGAGTGCGTGGGACGGGGGAGAGTGCGTGGGACGGGGGACAGTGTACGGGATGGCGGAGAGTGTGCGGGACGGGGGAGAGTGTGTGGGACGGGGGAGAGTGTGTGGGACGGGAGAGAGGGTGTGGGATGCGGGAGAGAGTGTGGGACGGGGGAGAGTGTCTGGGACGGGGGAGAGAGTGTGGGACGGGGAGAGTGTGTGGGACGGGGAGGGTGTGTGGGACGGGGAGAGTATGCGGGACGGGGGAGAGTGTGTGGGATGGGGGAGGGTGTGTGGGATGGGGGAGAGTGTGCGGGACGGGGGAGAGTGTGCGGGACGGGGAGAGAGTGCGGGACGGGGAGAGTGTGCGGGACGGGGGAGAGTGTGCGGGACGGGGAGAGTGTGCGGGACGGGGGAGAGTGCGTGGGACGGGGTAGAGTGCGTGGGACGGGGGAGAGTGCGTGGGACGGGGGAGAGTGTGTGGGACGGGGGAGAGTGTGTGGGACGGGGGAGAGTGTGGGACGGGGGAGAGTGTGTGGGACGGGGGAGAGTCTGTGGGACGGGGGAGAGTGCGTGGGACGGGGGAGAGTGCGTGGGACGGGGGAGAGTGCGTGGGACGGTGGAGAGTGTGGGACGGGGGAGAGTGTGTGGGACGGGGGAGAGTGTGCGGGACGGGGGAGAGTGTGTGGGACGGGGGAGAGTGCGTGGGACGGGGAGAGTGTGTGGGACGGCGGAGAGTGTGTGGGACGGGGGAGAGTGTGTGGGACGGGGGAGGGTGTGTGGGACGGCGGAGGGTGTGTGGGATGGGGGAGAGGGTGTGGGACGGGGGAGAGTGAGTGGGATGGCGGAGAGTGTGCGGGACGGGGGAGAGTGTGTGGGACGGAGGAGAGTGTGTGGGACGGGGGAGAGTGTGTGGGATGGGGGAGAGTGTGTGGGACGGGGGAGAGTGTCTGGGACGAGGGAGAGTGCGTGGGACGGGGGAGAGTGCGTGGGACGGGGGAGAGAGTGTGGGATGGCGGAGAGTGTGCGGGACGGGGGACAGTGTGTGGGACGGGGGAGAGTGTGTGGGACGGGGGAGAGTGTGTGGGATGGGGAGAGTGTGTGGGATGGGGAGTGTGTGTGGGACGGGGGAGAGTGTGTGGGATGGGGAGGGTGTGTGGGATGGGGAGAGTGTGTGGGACAGCGAGAGTGTGTGGGACGGGGAGGGTGTGTGGGACGGGGAGAGTGTGCGGGACGGGGGTGAGAGTGTGGGATGGGGGAGGGTGTGTGGGATGGGGGAGGGTGTGTGGGACGGGGGAGAGTGTGTGGGACGGGGGAGAGTGTGTGGGACGGGGGAGAGTGTCTGGGACGGGGGAGAGTGTGTGGGACGGGGAGAGTGTGTGGGACGGGGAGAGTGTGTGGGACGGGGGAGAGTGTGCAGGACGGGGGAGAGTGTGTGGGACGGGGGAGAGTGTGCGGGACGGGGGAGAGTGTGCGGGACGGGGAGAGTGTGCGGGACGGGGAGAGTGTGTGGGACGGGGGAGAGTGCGTGGGACG
>NW_028227167.1:0-14179 GCF_052327205.1 Somniosus microcephalus
GAGAGAGGGGGGGAGAGAGAGACGGAGGAGGGGGAGAGAGAGACGGAGGAGGGGGAGGAGAGAGAGACGGAGGGGGGAGGGAGAGAGAGACGGAGGGGGGGGAGAGAGAGAGACGGAGGGGGGGAGAGAGAGAGAGACGGAGGGGGGGAGAGAGAGAGAGACGGAGGGGGGGAGAGAGAGAGAGACGGAGGGGGGGAGAGAGAGAGACGGAGGGGGGGAGAGAGGAGACGGAGGGGGGGAGAGAGAGAGACGGAGGGGGGGAGAGAGAGAGACGGAGGGGGGGAGAGAGAGAGACGGAGGGGGGGAGAGAGAGAGACGGAGGGGGGAGAGAGAGAGACGACGGAGGGGGGGAGAGAGACGAGAGACGAGAGGACGGGGGGGAGAGAGAGAGACGGAGGGGGGGGAGAGAGAGAGACGGAGGGGGGGGAGAGAGAGAGACGGAGAGGGGGGGAGAGAGAGAGACGGAGGGGGGGAGAGAGAGAGACGGAGGGGGGAGAGAGAGAGACGGAGGGGGGAGAGAGAGCGACGGGGGGGAGAGAGAGAGACGGAGGGGGGGGAGAGAGAGAGACGGAGGGGGGGAGAGAGAGAGACGGAGGGGGGGGAGAGAGAGAGACGGAGGGGGGGAGAGAGAGAGACGGAGGGGGGAGAGAGAGAGAGAGACGGAGGGGGGGAGAGAGAGAGACGGAGGGGGGGAGAGAGAGAGACGGAGGGGGGGAGAGAGAGAGACGGAGGGGGGGAGAGAGAGAGACGGAGGGGGGGAGAGAGAGAGACGGAGGGGGGGAGAGAGAGAGACGGAGGGGGGAGAAGAGAGACGGAGGGGGGGAGGAGAGAGAGACGGAGGGGGGGAGAGAGAGAGACGGAGGGGGGGAGAGAGAGAGACGGAGGGGGGGAGAGAGAGAGAGACGGAGGGGGGGAGAGAGAGAGAGACGGAGGGGGGAGAGAGAGAGACGGAGGGGGGGAGAGAGAGAGACGGAGGGGGGGAGAGAGAGAGACGGAGGGGGGGAGAGAGAGAGACGGAGGGGGGGAGAGAGAGAGACGGAGGGGGGGGAGAGAGAGAGAGAGAGACGGAGGGGGGGAGAGAGAGAGACGGAGGGGGGGGAGAGAGAGAGACGGAGGAGGGGGGGAGAGAGAGAGACGGAGGGGGGGGAGGAGAGAGAGACGGAGGAGGGGGGGAGAGAGAGAGACGGAGGGGGGGAGAGAGAGAGACGGAGGGGGGGAGAGAGAGAGACGGAGGGGGGGGAGAGAGAGAGAGACGGAGGGGGGGAGAGAGAGAGACGGAGGGGGGGAGAGAGAGAGACGGAGGGGGGGAGAGAGAGAGACGGAGGGGGGGAGAGAGAGAGACGGAGGGGGGGAGAGAGAGAGACGGAGGGGGGGAGAGAGAGAGAGACGGAGGGGGGGAGAGAGAGAGACGGAGGGGGGGGAGAGAGAGAGACGGAGGGGGGGAGAGAGAGAGAGACGGAGGGGGGGAGAGAGAGAGACGGAGGAGGGGGGAGGAGAGAGAGACGGAGGGGGGGGAGAGAGAGACGGAGGGGGGGAGAGAGAGAGACGGAGGGGGGGAGAGAGAGAGACGGAGGGGGGGAGAGAGAGAGACGGAGGGGGGGAGCGAGAGAGACGGAGGGGGGGAGAGAGAGAGACGGAGGGGGGGAGAGAGAGAGACGGAGGGGGGGAGAGAGAGAGACGGAGGGGGGGAGAGAGAGAGAGACGGAGGGGGGGGAGAGAGAGAGACGGAGGGGGGGAGAGAGAGAGAGACGGAGGGGGGGGAGAGAGAGAGACGGAGGGGGGGAGAGAGAGAGACGGAGGGGGGGAGAGAGAGAGACGGAGGGGGGGAGAGAGAGAGACGGAGGGGGGGAGAGAGAGACGGAGGGGGGGAGAGAGAGAGACGGAGGGGGGGGAGAGAGACGGAGGGGGGGAGAGAGAGACGGAGGGGGGGAGAGAGAGAGACGGAGGGGGGGAGAGAGAGACGGAGGGGGGGAGAGAGAGAGACGGAGGGGGGGGAGCGAGAGAGACGGAGAGGGGGGCGAGAGAGACTGAGGGGGGGAGAGAGAGAGACGGAGGGGGGAGAGAGAGACGGAGGGGGGGAGAGAGAGAGACGGAGGGGGGGAGAGAGAGAGACGGAGGGGGGAGAGAGAGAGAGACGGAGGGGGGGAGAGAGAGACGGAGGGGGGGAGAGAGAGAGAGAGACGGAGGGGGGGAGAGAGAGAGACGGAGGGGGGGGAGAGAGAGACGGGGGGGGAGAGAGAGAGACGGAGGGGGGGAGCGAGAGAGACGGAGGGGGGGAGCGAGAGAGACGGAGGGGGGGGAGCGAGAGAGACGGAGGGGGGGGAGAGAGAGAGACGGAGGGGGGGGAGAGAGAGAGACGGAGGGGGGAGAGAGAGAGACGGAGGGGGGGGAGAGAGAGAGACGGAGGGGGGGGAGAGAGAGAGACGGAGGGGGGGGAGAGAGAGAGACGGAGGGGGGGAGCGAGAGAGACGGAGGGGGGGAGAGAGAGACGGAGGGGGGGGGAGAGAGAGACGGAGGGGGGGAGCGAGAGAGACGGAGGGGGGGAGAGAGAGACGGAGGGGGGAGAGAGAGAGACGGAGGGAGGGGAGAGAGAGACGGAGGCGGGGGAGAGAGAGAGACGGAGGGGGGGAGAGAGAGAGACGGAGGGGGGGGAGAGCGAGAGAGACGAGAGGGGGGGGGGAGAGAGAGAGACGGAGGGGGGGGGGAGAGAGAGACGGAGGGGGGGGAGAGAGAGAGAGACGGAGGGGGAGAGAGAGAGACGGAGGGGGGGGAGAGAGAGAGAGACGAGGGGGGAGAGAGAGAGAGACGGAGGGGGTGAGAGAGACGGAGGGGGGGAGAGAGAGAGACGGAGGGGGGGAGCGAGAGAGACGGAGGGGGGGAGCGAGAGAGACGGAGGGGGGGGAGCGAGAGAGACGGAGGGGGGGAGCGAGAGAGACGGAGGGGGGGGAGAGAGAGAGACGGAGGGGGGAGAGAGAGAGACGGAGGGGGGGAGAGAGAGACGGAGGGGGGGAGAGAGAGAGTCGGAGGGGGGGAGAGAGAGAGACGGAGGGAGGGGAGAGAGACGGAGGGGGGGAGAGAGAGAGACGGAGGGGGGGGAGCGAGAGAGACGGAGGGGGGGGAGAGCGAGAGAGACGGAGAGGGGTGGGAGAGAGAGAGACGGAGGGGGGGGGAGAGAGAGACGGAGGGGGGGGAGAGAGAGAGAGACGGAGGGGTGAGAGAGACGGAGGGGGGGAGAGAGAGAGACGGAGGGGGGGGAGAGAGAGAGACGGAGGGGTGAGAGAGACGGAGGGGGGGGAGAGAGAGAGACGGAGGGGGGGGAGAGAGAGAGACGGAGGGGGGGGAGGAGAGAGACGGAGGGGGGGAGAGAGAGAGACGGAGGGGGGAGAGAGAGAGACGGAGGGAGGGAGAGAGAGAGACGGAGGGGGGGAGCGAGAGAGACGGAGGGGGGGAGAGAGAGAGACGGAGGGGGGGAGCGAGAGAGACGGAGGGGGGGGAGCGAGAGAGACGGAGGGGGAGCGAGCGAGAGAGACGGAGGGAGAGAGAGAGACGAGGAGGAGGGGAGAGAGAGAGACGGAGGGAGGGGAGAGAGAGAGACGGAGGGAGGGGAGAGAGAGAGACGGAGGGAGGGGAGAGAGAGACGGAGGGGGGGGGAGAGAGAGACGGAGGGGGGGGGAGAGAGACGGAGGGGTGGAGAGAGAGAGACGGAGGGGGGGAGCGAGAGAGACGGAGGGGGGGAGCGAGAGAGACGGAGGGGGGGAGCGAGAGAGACGGAGGGAGGGGAGAGAGAGACGGAGGGGGGGGATAGAGAGAGACGGAGGGGGGGAGAGAGAGAGAGACGGAGGGAGGGAGAGAGAGAGACGGAGGGGGGGGAGAGAGAGAGACGGAGGGAGGGAGAGAGAGAGACGGAGGGGGGAGAGAGAGAGACGGAGGGAGGGGAGAGAGAGAGACGGAGGGAGAGGAGAGAGAGACGGAGGGGGGGAGAGAGAGAGACGGAGGGGGGAGAGAGAGAGACGGAGGGGGGGAGCGAGAGAGACGGAGGGGGGGAGAGAGAGAGAGGAGGGGGGGAGAGAGAGAGAGACGGAGGGGGGAGAGGAGAGAGACGGAGGGGGGGAGAGCGAGAGAGACGGAGGGGGGGAGCGAGAGAGACGGAGGGGGGGGAGCGAGAGAGACGGAGGGAGGGGAGAGAGAGACGGAGGGGGGGAGAGAGAGAGACGGAGGAGGGGAGCGAGAGAGACGGAGGGGGGGAGAGAGAGAGACGGAGAGGGAGAGAGAGAGACGGAGGGGGGAGCGAGAGAGACGGAGGGGGGAGCGAGAGAGACGGAGAGGGAGAGAGAGACGGGAGAGAGAGAGACGGAGGGGGGAGAGAGAGACGGAGGAGGGAGAGAGAGACGGAGGGGGGGAGAGAGACGGAGGGAGGGGAGAGAGAGAGACGGAGGAGGGGGAGAGAGAGAGACGGAAGGGGGGAGAGAGAGACGGAGGGAGGGGAGAGAGAGACGGAGGGAGGGGAGAGAGAGACGGAGGGAGGGGAGAGAGAGAGACGGAGGGGGGGTGAGCGAGAGAGACGGGGGAGCGAGAGAGACGGAGGGGGGAGCGAGAGAGACGGAGGGGGGGTGAGCGAGAGAGACGGAGGGGGAGTGAGCGAGAGAGACGGAGGGGGAGAGAGAGAGAGACGGAGGGGGGGGAGAGAGAGAGACGGAGGGGGGGGAGAGAGAGAGACGGAGGGGGGGAGAGAGAGAGACGGGGGGGGAGCGAGAGAGACGGAGGGGGGGGAGCGAGAGAGACGGAGGGAGGGAGAGAGAGAGAGACGGAGGGGGGGAGCGAGAGAGACGGAGGGGGGGAGAGAGAGAGACGGAGGGGGGGAGAGAGAGAGAGACGGAGGGAGGGAGAGAGAGACGGAGGGGGAGAGAGAGAGAGAGAGACGGAGGGAGGGAGAGAGAGAGAGACGGAGGGGGGGGGAGAGAGAGAGACGGAGGGGGGGAGAGAGAGAGACGGAGGGGGGGGAGAGAGAGAGACGGAGGGGGGAGAGAGAGAGACGGAGGGGGGAGAGAGAGAGAGACGGAGGGGGGGAGAGAGAGAGACGGAGGGGGGGAGAGAGAGAGACGGAGGGGGGGGAGAGAGAGAGACGGGGGGGGAGCGAGAGAGACGGAGGGGGGGGAGCGAGAGAGACGGAGGGGGAGAGAGAGAGAGACGGAGGGGGGGGAGAGAGAGAGACGGAGGGAGGGAGAGAGAGACGGAGGGGGGAGAGAGAGAGAGACGGAGGGGGGGGAGAGAGAGAGACGGAGGGGAGGGGAGAGAGAGAGAGGGGGGGGAGCGAGAGAGACGGAGGGGGGGAGCGAGAGAGACGGAGGGGGAGAGAGAGAGAGACGGAGGGGGGGGAGAGAGAGAGACGGAGGGAGGGAGAGAGAGACGGAGGGGGAGAGAGAGAGAGACGGAGGGGGGGGAGAGAGAGAGACGGAGGGGGGGAGAGAGAGAGAGTGACGAGGGGGGGGAGCGAGAGAGACGGAGGGGGGGAGAGAGAGAGACGGAGGGGGGGAGAGAGAGAGACGGAGGCGGGGGAGAGAGAGACGGAGGCGGGGGAGAGAGAGACGGAGGGGGGGAGAGAGGGAGACGGAGGGGGGGAGAGAGAGAGACGGAGGCGGGGGAGAGAGAGACGGAGGGGGGGAGAGAGAGAGACGGAGGGGGGGGAGAGAGAGAGACGGAGGGGGGGGAGAGAGAGAGACGGAGGGAGGGAGAGAGAGAGACGGGGGGGGGGAGAGAGAGAGACGGAGGCGGGGGAGAGAGAGACGGAGGGGGGGAGAGAGAGGAGACGGAGGGGGGGAGAGAGAGAGACGGAGGCGGGGGAGAGAGAGACGGAGGCGGGGGAGAGAGAGACGGAGGGGGGGAGAGAGAGAGACGGAGGCGGGGGAGAGAGAGAGACGGAGGGGGGGAGAGAGAGAGACGGAGGCGGGGGAGAGAGAGACGGAGGCGGGGGAGAGAGAGACGGAGGGGGGGAGAGAGAGAGACGGAGGGGGGGAGAGAGAGAGACGGAGGCGGGGGAGAGAGAGACGGAGGCGGGGGAGAGGGAGACGGAGGGGGGGGGAGAGAGAGAGACGGAGGCGGGGGAGAGAGAGAGACGGAGGGGGGAGAGAGAGAGACGGAGGGAGGGGAGAGCGAGAGACGGAGGAGGGAGGAGAGCGAGAGACGGAGGGAGGGGGAGAGAGAGAGAGAGAGACGGAGGGAGGGGAGAGAGAGAGAGAGAGACGGAGGCGGGGGAGAGAGAGAGACGGGGGGGGGGAGAGAGAGAGACGGAGGGGGGGGAGAGAGAGAGACGGAGGCGGGGGTGAGAGAGAGACGGAGGCGGGGGGAGCGAGAGACGGAGGGAGGGGGGAGCGAGAGACGGAGGGAGGGAGAGAGCGAGAGACGGAGGGAGGGGAGAGAGCGAGAGACGGAGGGAGGGGAGAGCGAGAGACGGAGGGAGGGGAGAGCGAGAGACGGAGGGAGGGGAGAGCGAGAGACGGAGGGAGGGGAGAGCGAGAGACGGAGGGAGGGGAGAGCGAGAGAGACGGAGGGAGGGGAGAGCGAGAGAGACGGAGGGAGGGGAGAGCGAGAGAGACGGAGGGAGGGGAGAGAGAGAGAGACGGAGGGAGGGAGAGCGAGAGCCGGAGGGAGGGACCGAGGTGGGGGACAGAGACGGAGAGAAGGGAAGATTCTTGCATAATTAGACAGATATTCGACAACAACAAATGACCATTGGCCCTCTGGCACCTAGCATCCAATCAGATTGTTATTAAAGATCCCACAGACTTTATTGGAAGAAGTTCAAGAGATCGGGCGGCGGGGTGGGGGGATCCCCGGTGTCTGGGGCCCAACATTTGTCCCCAAGTTCAAAAAGGATCGACTGATTGTTTATCTCATTTACTGGCTGTGGGATGTTACGGTGTGCAAAATGACCGCCACATTCGCCTGAATAACATTGGGGAAATACGGCTCATTGTCTGAGTGATGGAAGGGGAGGGCAACAGAACAATAATCCGCTGCTCCTACTTGGCTCATGGCCCCTCGAGCCTGCTGTGCCCATTCCCCATCTATTCACAATATATATTAATGATCTGGACGAGGGAACTGGATGTAATATCTCCAGTTTGCAGACGACACAAAGCTGGTGGGCGTGTGTGCTGTGAGGAGGATGCCGAGAAAACTCCAGCGTGATTTGGACAGGTTGGGCGATTGGGCAGATGCAATACAATGTGGATAAATGCGAGGTTATCACTTTGGTGGCAAAAACAGGAAGGCAGATTATTATCTGAACGGCAATAGATTGGGAGAAGGGGAAGTGCAACGAGACCTGGGTGTCCTTGTGCACCAGTCGCTGAAGGTAAGCATGCAGGTGCAGCAGGCGGTTAAGAAGGCAAATGGTATGTTGGCCTTCGTAGCGAGAGGATTCGAGTACAGGAGCCAGGATGTCTTGCTGCAGTTGTACAGGGCCTTGGCGAGACCGCACCTGGAGTATTGTGTGCAGTTTTGGTCGCCTTATCTGAGGAAGGACGTTCTTGCCATGGAGGGAGTGCAGCGAAGTTTCACCAGACTGATACTGGGATGGCAGGAATGACGTATGATCAGAGATTGGGTCGATTGGGCTTATACTTACTGGAGTTCAGAAGAATGAGAGGGGATCTCATTGAAACTTATAACATTCTAACAGGACTGGACAGACTAGATGCAGGAAGGATGTTCCCGATGGTCGGGAGTCCAGAACCAGGGGTCACAGTCTAAGGATAAGGGGTAAGCCATTTAGGACAGAGATGAGGAGGAATCTCTTCACCCAGAGAGTGGTGAACCTGTGGAATTCTCTACCACAGAAGGCAGTAGAGGCCAGTTCATTAAATATATTCAAGAAGGAGTTGGATATATTTCTTCAGGCTAAAGGGATCAAGGGATATGGGGAGAAGGCATGGGACCGGGTACTGAATTTGGATGATCAGCCATGTTCGCATTGAATGGCGGAGCAGGCTCGAGGGGCCGAATGGCCTACTCCTGCTCCTATTATATAATCTTACATGTTTAAATCTCATCATTGGTGAAGAAATGACCTAGGAGTCATGTAGAATGGTCACCATTCAGGCTGACCAGGGGAGGGTAAGACACGGGTGCTGGGCAATGAGCGAGCATCGAACCACCTTCTCTTGACATTCATCAGCATTACCCCCACCATCAACATCCTGGGGGGGGGGGGAGGCTGTCACCATTTGGCAACAAGACCAGTCACGTCGATCTCCGATCCTGGGCTGGTGACCTCAAAGGACAGTCGAGGGAAGACGGAACAGATCGAGAGCACAGAGGAGGTGACCACTGCTCGTTCAGCTCCTCGTCACGACAGGTGGCTTCCCTCTCTGTCTCTCATACTCTGTTCTGTCTCAATTTCTGGCTGTAAATCACTCCATGGCCTCGCACCTCCTTATCCTACTCTCTGTAACCTCCTCAGCCCTACACCCTCCCTATCTCTGTAACCTCCTCCAGCCTCTACACCCCTCCCTATCTCTGTAACCTCCTCCAGCCCCTACACCCCTCCCTATCTCTGTAACCTCCTCCAGCCCCTACAACCCTCCCTATCTCTGTAACCTCCTCCAGCCCCTACACCCCTCCCTATCTCTGTAACCTCCTCCAGCCTCTACACCCCTCCCTATCTCTGTAACCTCCTCCAGCCCCTACACCCCTCCCTATCTCTGTAACCTCCTCCAGCCCCTACAACCCCTCCCTATCTCTGTAACCTCCTCCAGCCCCTACACCCCTTCCTATCTCTGTAACCTCCTCCAGCCCCTACAACCCCTCCCTATCTCTGTAACCTCCTCCAGCCCCTACACCCCTCCCTATCTCTGTAACCTCCTCCAGCCCCCTACACCCCTCCCTATCTCTGTAAACTCCTCCAGCCCCTACACCCCTCCCTATCTCTAACCTCCTCCAGCCCCTACACCCCTCCCTATCTCTGTAACCTCCTCCAGCCCTACAACAATCCCTATCTCTGTAACCTCCTCCAGCCCCTACACCCCTCCCTATCTCTGTAACCTCCACCAGCCCTACACCCCTCCCTATCTCTGTAACCTCCTCCAGCCCTACAACCCTCCCTATCTCTGTAACCTCCTCCAGCCCCTACACCCCTCCCTATCTCTGTAACCTCCTCCAGCCCCTACA
Source organism: Somniosus microcephalus (assembly GCF_052327205.1). Taxonomy (NCBI): domain Eukaryota; kingdom Metazoa; phylum Chordata; class Chondrichthyes; order Squaliformes; family Somniosidae; genus Somniosus; species Somniosus microcephalus. The sequence continues at coordinate 9,169 of NW_028227167.1, forward strand.
CCCTTCCCTATCTCTGTAATCTCCTCCAGCCCCTATACCCCTCCCTATCTCTGTAACCTCCTCCAGCCCCTACACCCTTCCCTATCTCTGTAATCTCCTCCAGCCCCTATACCCCTCCTTATCTCTGTAACCTCCTCCAGCCCCTACACCGCTCCCTATCTCTGTAACCTCCTCCAGCCCCTACACCCCTCCCTATCTCTGTAACCTCCTACAACCCTCCCTATCTCTGTAACCTCCTCCAGCCCCGACAACCCTCCCTATCTCTGTAACCTCCTCCAGCCCCTACACCCCTCCCTATTGCTGTAACCTCCTCCAGCCCTACACTCCTCCCTATCTCTGTAACCTCCTCCAGCCCCTACACCCCTCCCTATCGCTGTAACCTCCTCCAGCCCCTACACCCCTCCCTATCTCTGTAACCTCCTCCAGCCCCTACAACCCTCTGAGATCTCTGCGCTCCTCCAATTCTGGCCTCTAGTGCATCCCACGATTCCTATCGCTCCACCATTGGCGGCCGTGCCTTCAGCCGCCTGGGCCCTAAGTCACAGAGTCATAACGGCACAGAAGGAGGCCATTCGGCCCATCGAGTCCGTGCCAGCTCTCTCCAGAGCAACCCAGTCAGTCACACTCCCCCTGCTCTATCCCCGTAGCCCTGCAAGTTTATTTCCCTCCAGTGCCCATCCAGTCTCCCCTTGAAAACATCGAGTGTCTCCGCTTCCACCACTTCCGTCGGCAGGTCCTCGCCACTTGCTGTGCAAAAAAACTTTTCCTCACACCCCACCCCCTGTATCTCTTGCACAAAATCTTGTTCTGGAATTCCCATCCTAAACCTCTCCACCTCTCTCCTATCAGTGACAGTGCGGCGCTCCCTCAGTACTGCCCCTCCGACAGTGCGGCGCTCCCTCAGTACTGCCCCTCCGACAGTGCGGCGCTCCCTCAGTACTGCCCCACCGACAGTGCAGCACTCCCTCAGTACTGCCCCTCCGACAGTGCGGGGCTCCCTCAGTACTGCCCCTCCGACAGTGCGGTGCTCCCTCAGTACTGCCCCTCCGACAGTGCGGCGCTCCCTCAGTACTGCCCCTCCGACAGTGCAGCGCTCCCTCAGTGCTGCGCCTCCGACAGTGCGGCGCTCCCTCAGTACTGTCCCTCCCACAGTGCGGCGCTCCCTCAGTACTGCCCCTCCCACAGTGCGGCGCTCCCTCAGTACTGCCCCTCCGACAGTGCGGCACTCCCTCAGTATTGCCCCTCCGACAGTGCGGCGCTCCCTCAGTACCGCCCCTCCGACAGTGCGGCGCTCCCTCAGTACTGCCCCTCCGACAGTGCGGCGCTCCCTCAGTACCGCCCCTCCGACAGTGCGGCGCTCCCTCAGTACTGCCCCTCCGACAGTGCGGCGCTCCCTCAGTACTGCCCCTCCGACAGTGCGGCGCTCCCTCAGTACTGTCCCTCCCACAGTGCGGCGCTCCCTCAGTACTGCCCCTCCGACAGTGCGGCGCTCCCTCAGTACTGCCCCTCCGACGGTGCGGCACTTCCTCAGTACTGCCCCTCCCACAGTGCGGCGCTCCCTCAGTACTGCCCCTCCGACAGTGCGGCGCTTCCTCAGTACCGCCCCTCCAATAGTGCGGCGCTCCCTCAGTACTGCCCCTCCGACAGTGCGGGGCTCCCTCAGTACTGCCCCTCCGACAGTGCGGCGCTTCCTCAGTACCGCCCCTCCAATAGTGCGGCGCTCCCTCAGTACTGCCCCTCCGACAGTGCGGGGCTCCCTCAGTACTGCCCCTCCCACAGTGCGGCGCTCCCTCAGTACTGCCCCTCCGACAGTGCGGCGCTCCCTCAGTACTGCCCCTCCGACAGTGCGGCGCTCCCTCAGTACCGCCCCTCCGACAGTGCGGCGCTCCCTCAGTACCGCCCCTCCGACAGTGCGGCGCTCCCTCAGTACTGCCCTTCCAACAGTGCGGCGCTCCCTCAGTACTGCCCCTCCGACAGTGCGGCGCTCCCTCAGTACTGCCCCTCCGACAGTGCGGCGCTCCCTCAGTACTGCCCCTCCGACAGTGCGGCACTCCCTCAGTACTGTCCCTCCGACAGTGCGGCGCTCCCTCAGTCCCGCCCCTCCGACAGTGCGGCGCTCCCTCAGTACTGCCCCTCCGACAGTGCGGCGCTCCCTCAGTACTGCCCCTCCGACAGTGCGGCGCTCCCTCAGTACTGCCCCTCCGACAGTGCGGAGCTCCCTCAGTACTGCCCCTCCGACAGTGCGGCGCTCCCTCAGTACTGCCCCTCCGACAGTGCGGCGCTCCCTCAGTACTGCCCCTCCGACAGTGCGGCGCTCCCTCAGTACTGCCCCTCCGACAGTGCGGCGCTCCCTCAGTACTGCCCCTCCCACAGTGCGGCGCTCCCTCGGTACCCGCCCCTCCCACGGTGCGGCGCTCCCTCAGTACCGCCCCCCTCCGACAGTGCGGCGCTCCCTCAGTACTGCCCCTCCGACAGTGCGGCGCTCCCTCAGTACCGCCCCTCCGACAGTGCGGCGCTCCCTCAGTACCGTCCCTCCGTGTGTGCTCCCTCAGTACTGCCCCTCCGACAGTGCAGCGCTCCCTCAGTACTGCCCCTCCGACAGTGCGGCGCTCCCTCAGTACTGCCCCTCCGACAGTGCGGAGCTCCCTCAGTACTGCCCCTCCGACAGTGCGGCGCTCCCTCAGTACTGCCCCTCCGACAGTGCGGCGCTCCCTCAGTACTGCCCCTCCGACAGTGCGGCGCTCCCTCAGTACTGCCCCTCCCACAGTGCGGCGCTCCCTCGGTACCGCCCCTCCCACGGTGCGGCGCTCCCTCAGTACCGCCCCTCCGACAGTGCGGCGCTCCCTCAGTACTGCCCCTCCGACAGTGCGGCGCTCCCTCAGTACCGCCCCTCCGACAGTGCGGCGCTCCCTCAGTACCGTCCCTCCGTGTGTGCTCCCTCAGTACTGCCCCTCCGACAGTGCAGCGCTCCCTCGGTACTGCCCCTCCGACTGGCACCGGGCGAGTGTCGGCCTTGCTTTTGTGCTCAAGCTTCTGTGGCTTATGTTGAATCTTAACTTATCACTGCATTGAAGAAAATCTAACAGTATTTAGTTGCCATTGGTATTGCCTGGGGGACGACCTGCGGTTGCCAGGGGGATGACCTGCGGTTGCTGGGGCGATCAGAGGTAAACAATTCCTGCAATTGACATCCCAGAGACAGAGACAGAGAGAGAGAGACAGAGAGAGAGGGGGAGCGACAGAGAGAGAGAGAGAAAGAGAGACACAGAGAGAGACAGACACAGAGTGAGAGAGAGAGACAGGGAGAGAGAGACAGAGAGAGAGAGAGGGAGAGACAGAGACAGAGAGAGACAGAGAGAGAGAGACAGAGAGAGAGAGACAGAGAGAGAGACAGAGAGAGAGAGAGACAGAGAGAGAGAGAGACAGAGAGAGAGACAGAGAGAGAGAGACAGAGAGAGAGAGAGAGAGAGAGACAGAGAGAGAGAGAGAGAGACAGAGAGAGGGAGAGAGAGAGACACACAGAGACGGAGGGAGAGAGAGAGACACACAGAGACGGAGGGAGAGAGAGAGACACACAGAGACGGAGGGAGAGAGAGAGACACACAGAGACGGAGGGAGAGAGAGAGACACACACAGAGACGGAGGGAGAGAGAAAGAGCGACACAGAGAGAGACGGAGACGGAGAGTTGTGTTGAGGTGGTTTGGAGGTTTCAACATCTCCAGGAAGAGAAGTGATTGGAGATTCGGTGAAGGGCCGCCGACCGTCGACAAATGGCGTACAGCTACCACGCCAATCAGGTAACGAGGACTCCCCACCCCCCCTCTCCTTTCTCCCCCCATCCTGCTCTCCTCCACCCCTCACCCACACCCCTCTCCTTCTCCCCGCCCCCTCTCTCCCCCTCTCCCTCCCCCTCCCATGATTGAGAGACAGACTTAGCGAGCGAGGGAGGAGGGGTGTCGATGACTTGTCTCTGTTCTCTCTGTCTCTCTCAATTCAATTCAATTCAAATCGCTTTATTGGCATGATGACAAGGTACATCTTATGTTGCCAAAGCATCGAAAAACATTCATGGTTGAACACAAAAAATACAGATCTATCCATACAGTGTACAAACAGATATATCCCTGAGTGTATAAATATACATTCATATAATTTGTATATACTCATTTCTTATATTTAGTGGTTGTCCCTCTGTTTATGGCAAGCTGTAACATAGTGTGCCGCTAAGGTTACACAATTTCTCTCTTCCCCTAGTAGGTATGGGAGTTTTTGGTCGTCATTCAAATTTCTGAATTCAGGGCATATTTTTGTGAATTTTGGGTAGAAATTCTCCCTGATGCCCTGATATTTTCTACAAGCTGTGAGGAAGTGCATCTCTGTCTCCACCACTCCCTGACTGCAGTGAGAGCATATCCTGTCCCTCTCTTGGTAGCCGGGTCTGCCTGTGTCTACCTTTTTCGATGGCCAGGCTATGTTCACTAAGTCTGTACATTGTCAAGGTTTTTTCTCAGTTTGCTATCCTTTACCCAGATCAGGTAATCAGCCATGTTGTATTGTCTGTTTAGGGCCAAGTAGCAATCGAGTTTGTTTTGGGTTTTTGTTGTTTCTGCCCAACATGACAGATATTTTTCCTTTTGCTTAGTGTCTCCTCCTCTTTCTCCCTCCCCCTCCCGTGATTGAGACAGACAGAGCGAGCGAGGAGGGGCTTCGATTACCTGTCTCCCTCTCTCCTTCCCCCCTCTGTCTCCCCCTCTCTCTCCCCTCTCCTCCCCTTCCCGTGATTGAGAGACAGACAGAGCGATCAAGGGAGGGGTGTCGATGACCTGTCTCCGTTCTCTCTCCTTCCCCCTACCCCCAGTACGAGAGCGGCTACAACACCACCCGGATGAAGAGCTGGGAGGTTCCCAAGGCCCTGGAGCGCACCTCGAAGGTAAGGAGCCTGTCCGACAGCTGTGGCGGGGGAGCAGGGAGACCCGGGGAGGGGGAGGCCCCAGACCCCGGGGAGGGCCG
>NW_028227168.1:0-14174 GCF_052327205.1 Somniosus microcephalus
TGGAAAATATAAAAACTAACTCCAAAAGCTTTTATAAGTATATCAAAAGGAAAAGACTGGTGAAAACCAAAGTTGGTCCATTGCAGTCAGATACGGGGGAATATATAATGGGAAATAAGGAAATGGCAGATCAACTAAATGCATACTTTGGGTCAGTCTTTACGAAGGAAGACACAAAAAACCTCCCTGGGATATCGGGAAAAATAGGGACATTGGCAAAGGAGGAACTGACGCAAATCAATATCTCTAAGGATATGGTGTTAAGGAAGCTAAAGGGATTGAAGGTGGACAAATCCCCAGGGCCTGATAACATGCATCCTAGGGTACTGAAGGAGGTGGCCCTAGAGATAGCGGATGCACTAAGGATGATTTTTCAGAATTCATTAGACTCGGGAACAGTGCCGATGGATTGGAGGGTAGCTAACGTTACCCCACTATTCAAAAAGGGGGGTAGGGAAAAAGCAGGTAATTACAGACCTGTAAGCCTTACATCAGTTGTGGGCAAAATGCTGGAGTCCATCATTAAGGATGAAATAGCGGAGCACTTAGCAAATGGGGACAGGATAGGACAGAGTCAACATGGATTTACAAAGGGTAAATCGTGCTTGACTAATCTATTGGAATTTTTTGAGGGAGTAACTGGTAGAATAGATGGGGGAGAGCCAGTAGATGTGGTGTACCTGGACTTCCAAAAGGCCTTCGATAAGGTCCCACATAAAAGATTAGCATGGAAAATTGAGGCTCATGGGATAAAGGGGAAAGTTTTGGCGTGGATAGGGAACTGGCTGTCAGATAGAAAACAGAGAGTTGGAATAAACGGCTCATTTTCTGAATGGCAGGCAGTAACAAGTGGGGTACCACAGGGATCTGTCCTGGGCCCCCAGCTGTTCACAATTTACATTAATGACCTGGATCAGGGAGTCGGATGCAGCATTTCCAAATTTGCAGACGACACTAAACTAGGAGGGGGGGTGGGCTCAGAGGAAGAGACCAGGAAGCTCCAGAGCGATTTGGACAGACTGGGCGATTGGGCGGATAAATGGCAGATGCACTATAATGTGGACAAGTGCGAAGTTATCCACCTTGGGTGCAGGAACGGGAGGGCAAATTATTATTTAAATGGCAATAGATTGGGAGAGGGGGAAGTACAGAGAGACCTGGGTGTTCTTGTACACCAGTCACTGAAGGCGAGCATGCAGGTGCAACAGGCGGTCAAGAAGGCAAACGGTATGCTGGCCTTCATAGCAAAAGGGTTAGAATACAGGAACAGGGATACCTTGCTGCAGCTGTACAGGGCACTGGTGAGACCACACCTCGAGTACTGTGTACAGTTTTGGTCGCCTCATCTGAGGAAGGATGTTCTTGCCATGGAGGGGGTGCAGCGGCGATTCACCAGGCTGATACCAGGAATGGCGGGAATGACCTATGAGGAGAGACTATGTAGTTTAGGGATGTACACACTGGAGTTTAGAAGATTGAGAGGGGACCTCATAGAAGTGTATAAAATTCTGACAGGTCTAGACAGACTGGATGCAGAAGGAATGTTTCCCTTGGCGGGTGAGAACAGAACTAGAGGACATAATTTAAGGATAAGGGCTAAACCATTTAGGACAGAGATGAGGGGGAATTTCTTCACTCAGAGAGTGGTGAACCTGTGGAACTCATTGCCACAGAGGGCAGTGTACGCCAGCTCATTAAATATATTTAAGAGGGAATTAGATATATTTCTACGGGCAAAAGGGGTTAAGGGTTACGGAGAGAAGGCGGGGACGGGATACTGAATTAAAAGATCAGCCATGATCTCATCGAATGGCGGAGCAGGCACGAAGGGCCGAATGGCCTACTCCTGCTCCTATCTTCTATGTATCTATGTATCTATGGAAGTGTGAGAGAGAGAGAGATTGGGAGTGTGAGAGAGATTGGAAGTGTGAGAGAGAGCGAGATTGGGAGTGTGAGAGAGAGAGAGATTGGGAGTGAGAGAGAGAGAGATTGGGAGTGTGAGAGAGAGAGAGATTGGAAGTGTGAGAGAGAGAGATTGGGAGTGAGAGAGAGAGAGAGATTGGGAGTGTGAGAGAGAGAGAGACTGGGAGTGTGAGAGAGAGATTGGGAGTGTGAGAGAGAGAGACTGGGAGTGTGAGAGAGAGAGAGATTGGGAGTGTGAGAGAGGGAGAGATTGGGAGTGTGAGAGAGAGAGAGATTGGGAGTGAGAGAGAGAGAGAGATTGGGAGTGTGAGAGAGAGAGATTGGGAGTGTGAGAGAGAGAGAGATTGGGAGTGTGAGAGAGAGAGAGATTGGGAGTGTGTGAGAGAGAGACATTGGGAGTGTGAGACAGAGATTGGGAGTGTGAGAGAGAGAGATTGGGAGTGTGGGAGAGAGAGAGATTGGGAGTGTGAGAGAGAGAGAGATTGGGAGTGTGTGAGAGGGAGAGATTAGGAGTGTGAGAGAGAGAGAGAGATTGGGAGTGTGAGAGAGAGAGAGATTGGGAGTGTGAGAGAGAGAGAGATTGGGAGTGTGAGAGAGAGAGAGATTGGGAGTGAGAGAGAGAGAGAGAGATTGGGAGTGAGAGAGGGAGAGAGATTGGGAGTGTGTGAGAGAGAGAGATTGGGAGTGTGAGAGAGCGAGAGATTGGGAGTGTGAGAGAGAGAAATCTAGCTCCCCAGACACCCTTCATTTCAAAGCCTTTCAGACCCAAGAGCTAAACCCAGAAAAGAGTCCCCTGAGTCAGCTGCTACTGAAACTAAGTACTCAGCCGGACCCTGACCAGCCCCAGACCAACACAGCCGTCCAAACACCAATCCGAGTGAACCAAATCATTAAAAAATGCAAAGAAACCTACCTGGAACATTGGAACAGAATAACCGAAAGCCAAAGCAGATTAGAATGTTACCGGGCCCTAAAAAGAGAATATAAACTGGCAGACTACCTCACGACCATCAGAGACACAAAACAGAGACAGACCCTCACCAGGTACAGACTAAGCGACCACCAACTGGAAATTGAAAAAGGCAGATACAAGAAATCCTGGCAGCCTAGAGAGAATAGAATATGCGACCAATGTCTGGCTGGCGAGGTTGAAACAGAAATGCATTTCCTCCTAAAATGCGAAAAATTCAACACATCAAGAAACATATTATTCAACAAGCTAAGCCAAACAACCCCAGATTTCAAGGAATTGGATGATCTGTCAAAATTGAGATTAGTCCTAGGAGAAGGAGACAGACCATACCTTGGGGCCAAATATGTAACAACATGTCACAACCTGAGGACAGTTTAAAATTAAGACTGTTTAAAATTAATATTGAACGTACCAAATGAAGTACAAAGACTGTTTAAAATTAATATTGTTTAAAAGTAATATTGTATGTACCCAACAAATGTCAAATCGATTGACACCTACAGAATGTTAGAAAACTGTACCTTTTTGCAATGTAAGCTTTGGCAATATGGTTCTCTGTAAACTTTCATGCCAATAAAGCATTTGAATTGAATTGAATTGAATTGAATTGAATTGAATTGATTGGGAGTGTGAGAGAGAGATTGGGAGTGTGAGAGAGAGAGATTGGGAGTGAGAGAGAGAGAGAGATTGGAAGTGTGAGAGAGAGAGAGATTGAAGTGTGAGAGAGAGAGAGATTGGGAGTGTGAGAGAGATTGGAAGTGTGAGAGAGAGAGAGATTGGGAGCGTGAGAGAGAGAGAGATTGGGAGTGAGAGAGAGAGAGATTGGGAGTGTGAGAGAGAGAGATCGGGAGTGAGAGAGAGAGATTGGGAGTGTGAGAGAGAGAGAGATTGGGAGTGTGAGAGAGAGAGAGATTGGGAGTGTGAGAGAGAGAGAGATTGGGAGTGTGAGAGAGAGAGAGATTGGGAGTGAGAGAGAGAGATTGGGAGTGAGAGAGAGAGAGAGAGATTGGAGTGTGAGAGAGAGAGAGATTGGGAGTGTGAGAGAGAGAGATTGGGAGTGTGAGAGAGAGAGATTGGGAGTGTGAGAGAGAGAGAGATTGGGAGTGAGAGAGAGAGAGAGATTGGGAGTGTGAGAGAGAGAGATTGGGAGTTGTGAGAGAGAGAGAGATTGGGGAGTGTGAGAGAGCGAGAGATTGGGAGTGTGAGAGAGAGAAATCTAGCTCCCCAGACACCCTTCATTTCAAAGCCTTTCAGACCCAAGAGCTAAACCCAGAAAAGAGTCCCCTGAGTCAGCTGCTACTGAAACTAAGTACTCAGCCGGACCCTGACCAGCCCCAGACCAACACAGCCGTCCAAACACCAATCCGAGTGAACCAAATCATTAACAAATGCAAAGAAACCTACCTGGAACATTGGAACAGAATAACCGAAAGCCAAAGCAGATTAGAATGTTACCGGGCCCTAAAAAGAGAATATAAACTGGCAGACTACCTCACGACCATCAGAGACACAAAACACAGAGACAGACCCTCACCAGGTACAGACTAAGCGACCACCAACTGAAATTGAAAAAGGCAGATACAAGAAATCCTGGCAGCCTAGAGAGAATAGAATATGCGACCAATGTCTGGCTGGCGAGGTTGAAACAGAAATGCATTTCCTCCTAAAATGCGAAAAATTCAACACATCAAGAAACATATTATTCAACAAGCTAAGCCAAACAACCCAGATTTCAAGGAATTGGATGATCTGTCAAAATTGAGATTAGTCCTAGGAGAAGGAGACAGACCATACCTTGGGGCCAAATATGTAACAACATGTCACAACCTGAGGACTGTTTAAAATTAAGACTGTTTAAAATTAATATTGAACGTACCAAATGAAGTACAAAGACTGTTTAAAATTAATATTGTTTAAAAGTAATATTGTATGTACCCAACAAATGTCAAATCGATTGACACCTACAGAATGTTAGAAAACTGTACCTTTTTGCAATGTAAGCTTTGGCAATATGGTTCTCTGTAAACTTTCATGCCAATAAAGCATTTGAATTGAATTGAATTGAATTGATTGGGAGTGTGAGAGAGAGATTGGGAGTGTGAGAGAGAGAGATTGGGAGTGAGAGAGAGAGAGATTGGAAGTGTGAGAGAGAGAGAGATTGGGAGTGTGAGAGAGATTGGAAGTGTGAGAGAGAGAGATTGGGAGTGTGAGAGAGAGAGAGATTGGGAGTGAGAGAGAGAGAGATTGGGAGTGTGAGAGAGAGAGATTGGGAGTGAGAGAGAGAGATTGGGAGTGTGAGAGAGAGAGAGATTGGGAGTGTGAGAGAGAGAGAGATTGGGAGTGTGAGAGAGAGAGAGAGATTGGGAGTGTGAGAGAGAGAGAGATTGGGAGTGTGAGAGAGAGAGAGATTGGGAGTGAGAGAGAGAGATTGGGAGTGAGAGAGAGAGAGAGAGATTGGGAGTGTGAGAGAGAGAGATTGGGAGTGTGAGAGAGAGAGATTGGGAGTGTGAGAGAGAGAGATTGGGAGTGTGAGAGAGAGAGAGATTGGGAGTGAGAGAGAGAGAGAGATTGGGAGTGTGAGAGAGGGAGAGATTGGGAGTGTGAGAGAGAGAGAGATTGGGAGTGAGAGAGAGAGAGAGATTGGGAGTGTGAGAGAAACGAGCACTAAACTTCCTAAATCACCTCAAATCTAGCTCCCCAGACACCCTTCATTTCAAAGCCTTTCAGACCCAAGAGCTAAACCCAGAAAAGAGTCCCCTGAGTCAGCTGCTACTGAAACTAAGTACTCAGCCGGACCCTGACCAGCCCCAGACCAACACAGCCGTCCAAACACCAATCCGAGTGAACCAAATCATTAAAAAATGCAAAGAAACCTACCTGGAACATTGGAACAAAATAACCGAAAGCCAAAGCAGATTAGAATGTTACCGGGCCCTAAAAAGAGAATATAAACTGGCAGACTACCTCACGACCATCAGAGACACAAAACAGAGACAGACCCTCACCAGGTACAGACTAAGCGACCACCAACTGGAAATTGAAAAAGGCAGATACAAGAAATCCTGGCAGCCTAGAGAGAATAGAATATGCGATCAATGTCTGGCTGGCGAGGTTGAAACAGAAATGCATTTCCTCCTAAAATGTGAAAAATTCAACACATCAAGAAACATATTATTCAACAAGCTAAGCCAAACAACCCCAGATTTCAAGGAATTGGATGATCTGTCAAAATTGAGATTAGTCCTAGGAGAAGGAGATAGACCATACCTTGGGGCTAAATATGTAACAACATGTCACAACCTGAGGACTGTTTAAAAGTAAGACTGTTTAAAATTAATATTGAACGTACCAAATGAAGTAGAAAGACTGTTTAAAATTAATATTGTTTAAAAGTAATATTGTATACACCCAACAAATGTCAAATCGATTGACACCTACAGAATGTTGGAAAACTGTACCTTTTTGCTATGTAAGCTTTGGCAATATGGTTCTCTGTAAACTTTCATGCCAATAAAGCATTTGAACTGAACTGAACTGAACTGAGAGAGAGAGAGAGAGAGAGAGAGAGAGAATATTGTTTAAAAGTAATATTGTATGTACCCAACAAATGTCAAATCGATTGACACCTACAGAATGTTGGAAAACTGTACCTTTTTGCTATGTAAGCTTTGGCAATATGGTTCTCTGTAAACTTTCATGCCAATAAAGCATTTTAATTGGAATTGGAATTGGAATTGGAGAGAGAGATTGGGAGTGTGTGAGAGAGAGAGATTGGGAGTGTGAGAGAGAGAGAGATTGGGAGTGTGAGAGAGAGAGATTGGGAGTGTGAGAGAGAGAGAGTTTGGGAGTGTGAGAGAGAGAGATTGGGAGTGAGAGAGAGAGAGAGATTGGAAGTGTGAGAGAGAGAGAGATTGGGAGTGTGAGAGAGATTGGAAGTGTGAGAGAGAGCGAGATTGGGAGTGTGAGAGAGAGAGAGATTGGGAGTGAGAGAGAGAGAGATTGGGAGTGTGAGAGAGAGAGAGATTGGAAGTGTGAGAGAGAGAGATTGGGAGTGAGAGAGAGAGAGAGATTGGGAGTGTGAGAGAGAGAGAGACTGGGAGTGTGAGAGAGAGATTGGGAGTGTGAGAGAGAGAGACTGGGAGTGTGAGAGAGAGAGAGATTGGGAGTGTGAGAGAGAGAGATTGGGAGTGTGAGAGAGAGAGAGATTGGAAGTGTGAGAGAGAGAGAGATTGGGAGTGTGAGAGAGATTGGAAGTGTGAGAGAGAGCGAGATTGGGAGTGTGAGAGAGAGAGAGATTGGGAGTGAGAGAGAGAGAGATTGGGAGTGTGAGAGAGAGAGAGATTGGAAGTGTGAGAGAGAGAGATTGGGAGTGAGAGAGAGAGAGAGATTGGGAGTGTGAGAGAGAGAGAGACTGGGAGTGTGAGAGAGAGATTGGGAGTGTGAGAGAGAGAGACTGGGAGTGTGAGAGAGAGAGAGATTGGGAGTGTGAGAGAGAGAGATTGGGAGTGTGAGAGAGAGAGAGATTGGGAGTGTGAGAGAGAGAGATTGGGAGTGTGAGAGAGAGAGAGATTGGGAGTGTGAGAGAGAGAGATTGGGAGTGTGAGAGAGAGATTGGGAGTGTGAGAGAGAGAGATTGGGAGTGTGAGAGAGAGAGAGATTGGGAGTGAGAGAGAGAGAGAGAGATTGGGAGTGAGAGAGGGAGAGAGATTGGGAGTGTGTGAGAGAGAGAGATTGGGAGTGTGAGAGAGCGAGAGATTGGGAGTGTGAGAGAGAGAAATCTAGCTCCCCAGACACCCTTCATTTCAAAGCCTTTCAGACCCAAGAGCTAAACCCAGAAAAGAGTCCCCTGAGTCAGCTGCTACTGAAACTAAGTACTCAGCCGGACCCTGACCAGCCCCAGACCAACACAGCCGTCCAAACACCAATCCGAGTGAACCAAATCATTAAAAAATGCAAAGAAACCTACCTGGAACATTGGAACAGAATAACCGAAAGCCAAAGCAGATTAGAATGTTACCGGGCCCTAAAAAGAGAATATAAACTGGCAGACTACCTCACGACCATCAGAGACACAAAACAGAGACAGAACCTCACCAGGTACAGACTAAGCGACGACCAACTGGAAATTGAAAAAGGCAGATACAAGAAATCCTGGCAGCCTAGAGAGAATAGAATATGCGACCAATGTCTGGCTGGCGAGGTTGAAACAGAAATGCATTTCCTCCTAAAATGCGAAAAATTCAACACATCAAGAAACATATTATTCAACAAGCTAAGCCAAACAACCCCAGATTTCAAGGAATTGGATGATCTGTCAAAATTGAGATTAGTCCTAGGAGAAGGAGACAGACCATACCTTGGGGCCAAATATGTAACAACATGTCACAACCTGAGGACAGTTTAAAATTAAGACTGTTTAAAATTAATATTGAACGTACCAAATGAAGTACAAAGACTGTTTAAAATTAATATTGTTTAAAAGTAATATTGTATGTACCCAACAAATGTCAAATCGATTGACACCTACAGAATGTTAGAAAACTGTACCTTTTTGCAATGTAAGCTTTGGCAATATGGTTCTCTGTAAACTTTCATGCCAATAAAGCATTTGAATTGAATTGAATTGAATTGAATTGAATTGAATTGATTGGGAGTGTGAGAGAGAGATTGGGAGTGTGAGAGAGAGAGATTGGGAGTGAGAGAGAGAGAGAGATTGGAAGTGTGAGAGAGGGAGAGATTGGGAGTGTGAGAGAGATTGGAAGTGTGAGAGAGAGAGAGATTGGGAGCGTGAGAGAGAGAGAGATTGGGAGTGAGAGAGAGAGAGATTGGGAGTGTGAGAGAGAGAGATCGGGAGTGAGAGAGAGAGATTGGGAGTGTGAGAGAGAGAGAGATTGGGAGTGTGAGAGAGAGAGAGATTGGGAGTGTGAGAGAGAGAGAGAGATTGGGAGTGTGAGAGAGAGAGAGATTGGGAGTGTGAGAGAGAGAGAGATTGGGAGTGAGAGAGAGAGATTGGGAGTGAGAGAGAGAGAGAGAGATTGGGAGTGTGAGAGAGAGAGAGATTGGGAGTGTGAGAGAGAGAGATTGGGAGTGTGAGAGAGAGAGATTGGGAGTGTGAGAGAGAGAGAGATTGGGAGTGAGAGAGAGAGAGAGATTGGGAGTGTGAGAGAGGGAGAGATTGGGAGTGTGAGAGAGAGAGAGATTGGGAGTGAGAGAGAGAGAGAGATTGGGAGTGTGAGAGAGAGAGAGATTGGGAGTGTGTGAGAGAGAGAGATTGGGAGTGTGAGAGAGAGAGAGATTGGGAGTGTGAGAGAGAGAGATTGGGAGTGTGAGAGAGAGAGAGTTTGGGAGTGTGAGAGAGAGAGATTGGGAGTGAGAGAGAGAGAGAGATTGGAAAATATAAAAACTAACTCCAAAAGCTTTTATAAGTATATCAAAAGGAAAAGACTGGTGAAAACCAAAGTTGGTCCATTGCAGTCAGATACGGGGGAATATATAATGGGAAATAAGGAAATGGCAGATCAACTAAATGCATACTTTGGGTCAGTCTTTACGAAGGAAGACACAAAAAACCTCCCTGGGATATCGGGAAAAATAGGGACATTGGCAAAGGAGGAACTGACGCAAATCAATATCTCTAAGGATATGGTGTTAAGGAAGCTAAAGGGATTGAAGGTGGACAAATCCCCAGGGCCTGATAACATGCATCCTAGGGTACTGAAGGAGGTGGCCCTAGAGATAGCGGATGCACTAAGGATGATTTTTCAGAATTCATTAGACTCGGGAACAGTGCCGATGGATTGGAGGGTAGCTAACGTTACCCCACTATTCAAAAAGGGGGGTAGGGAAAAAGCAGGTAATTACAGACCTGTAAGCCTTACATCAGTTGTGGGCAAAATGCTGGAGTCCATCATTAAGGATGAAATAGCGGAGCACTTAGCAAATGGGGACAGGATAGGACAGAGTCAACATGGATTTACAAAGGGTAAATCGTGCTTGACTAATCTATTGGAATTTTTTGAGGGAGTAACTGGTAGAATAGATGGGGGAGAGCCAGTAGATGTGGTGTACCTGGACTTCCAAAAGGCCTTCGATAAGGTCCCACATAAAAGATTAGCATGGAAAATTGAGGCTCATGGGATAAAGGGGAAAGTTTTGGCGTGGATAGGGAACTGGCTGTCAGATAGAAAACAGAGAGTTGGAATAAACGGCTCATTTTCTGAATGGCAGGCAGTAACAAGTGGGGTACCACAGGGATCTGTCCTGGGCCCCCAGCTGTTCACAATTTACATTAATGACCTGGATCAGGGAGTCGGATGCAGCATTTCCAAATTTGCAGACGACACTAAACTAGGAGGGGGGGTGGGCTCAGAGGAAGAGACCAGGAAGCTCCAGAGCGATTTGGACAGACTGGGCGATTGGGCGGATAAATGGCAGATGCACTATAATGTGGACAAGTGCGAAGTTATCCACCTTGGGTGCAGGAACGGGAGGGCAAATTATTATTTAAATGGCAATAGATTGGGAGAGGGGGAAGTACAGAGAGACCTGGGTGTTCTTGTACACCAGTCACTGAAGGCGAGCATGCAGGTGCAACAGGCGGTCAAGAAGGCAAACGGTATGCTGGCCTTCATAGCAAAAGGGTTAGAATACAGGAACAGGGATACCTTGCTGCAGCTGTACAGGGCACTGGTGAGACCACACCTCGAGTACTGTGTACAGTTTTGGTCGCCTCATCTGAGGAAGGATGTTCTTGCCATGGAGGGGGTGCAGCGGCGATTCACCAGGCTGATACCAGGAATGGCGGGAATGACCTATGAGGAGAGACTATGTAGTTTAGGGATGTACACACTGGAGTTTAGAAGATTGAGAGGGGACCTCATAGAAGTGTATAAAATTCTGACAGGTCTAGACAGACTGGATGCAGAAGGAATGTTTCCCTTGGCGGGTGAGAACAGAACTAGAGGACATAATTTAAGGATAAGGGCTAAACCATTTAGGACAGAGATGAGGGGGAATTTCTTCACTCAGAGAGTGGTGAACCTGTGGAACTCATTGCCACAGAGGGCAGTGTACGCCAGCTCATTAAATATATTTAAGAGGGAATTAGATATATTTCTACGGGCAAAAGGGGTTAAGGGTTACGGAGAGAAGGCGGGGACGGGATACTGAATTAAAAGATCAGCCATGATCTCATCGAATGGCGGAGCAGGCACGAAGGGCCGAATGGCCTACTCCTGCTCCTATCTTCTATGTATCTATGTATCTATGGAAGTGTGAGAGAGAGAGAGATTGGGAGTGTGAGAGAGATTGGAAGTGTGAGAGAGAGCGAGATTGGGAGTGTGAGAGAGAGAGAGATTGGGAGTGAGAGAGAGAGAGATTGGGAGTGTGAGAGAGAGAGAGATTGGAAGTGTGAGAGAGAGAGATTGGGAGTGAGAGAGAGAGAGAGATTGGGAGTGTGAGAGAGAGAGAGACTGGGAGTGTGAGAGAGAGATTGGGAGTGTGAGAGAGAGAGACTGGGAGTGTGAGAGAGAGAGAGATTGGGAGTGTGAGAGAGGGAGAGATTGGGAGTGTGAGAGAGAGAGAGATTGGGAGTGAGAGAGAGAGAGAGATTGGGAGTGTGAGAGAGAGAGATTGGGAGTGTGAGAGAGAGAGAGATTGGGAGTGTGAGAGAGAGAGAGATTGGGAGTGTGTGAGAGAGAGACATTGGGAGTGTGAGACAGAGATTGGGAGTGTGAGAGAGAGAGATTGGGAGTGTGGGAGAGAGAGAGATTGGGAGTGTGAGAGAGAGAGAGATTGGGAGTGTGTGAGAGGGAGAGATTAGGAGTGTGAGAGAGAGAGAGAGATTGGGAGTGTGAGAGAGAGAGAGATTGGGAGTGTGAGAGAGAGAGAGATTGGGAGTGTGAGAGAGAGAGAGATTGGGAGTGAGAGAGAGAGAGAGAGATTGGGAGTGAGAGAGGGAGAGAGATTGGGAGTGTGTGAGAGAGAGAGATTGGGAGTGTGAGAGAGCGAGAGATTGGGAGTGTGAGAGAGAGAAATCTAGCTCCCCAGACACCCTTCATTTCAAAGCCTTTCAGACCCAAGAGCTAAACCCAGAAAAGAGTCCCCTGAGTCAGCTGCTACTGAAACTAAGTACTCAGCCGGACCCTGACCAGCCCCAGACCAACACAGCCGTCCAAACACCAATCCGAGTGAACCAAATCATTAAAAAATGCAAAGAAACCTACCTGGAACATTGGAACAGAATAACCGAAAGCCAAAGCAGATTAGAATGTTACCGGGCCCTAAAAAGAGAATATAAACTGGCAGACTACCTCACGACCATCAGAGACACAAAACAGAGACAGACCCTCACCAGGTACAGACTAAGCGACCACCAACTGGAAATTGAAAAAGGCAGATACAAGAAATCCTGGCAGCCTAGAGAGAATAGAATATGCGACCAATGTCTGGCTGGCGAGGTTGAAACAGAAATGCATTTCCTCCTAAAATGCGAAAAATTCAACACATCAAGAAACATATTATTCAACAAGCTAAGCCAAACAACCCCAGATTTCAAGGAATTGGATGATCTGTCAAAATTGAGATTAGTCCTAGGAGAAGGAGACAGACCATACCTTGGGGCCAAATATGTAACAACATGTCACAACCTGAGGACAGTTTAAAATTAAGACTGTTTAAAATTAATATTGAACGTACCAAATGAAGTACAAAGACTGTTTAAAATTAATATTGTTTAAAAGTAATATTGTATGTACCCAACAAATGTCAAATCGATTGACACCTACAGAATGTTAGAAAACTGTACCTTTTTGCAATGTAAGCTTTGGCAATATGGTTCTCTGTAAACTTTCATGCCAATAAAGCATTTGAATTGAATTGAATTGAATTGAATTGAATTGAATTGATTGGGAGTGTGAGAGAGAGATTGGGAGTGTGAGAGAGAGAGATTGGGAGTGAGAGAGAGAGAGAGATTGGAAGTGTGAGAGAGAGAGAGATTGGGAGTGTGAGAGAGATTGGAAGTGTGAGAGAGAGAGAGATTGGGAGCGTGAGAGAGAGAGAGATTGGGAGTGAGAGAGAGAGAGATTGGGAGTGTGAGAGAGAGAGATCGGGAGTGAGAGAGAGAGATTGGGAGTGTGAGAGAGAGAGAGATTGGGAGTGTGAGAGAGAGAGAGATTGGGAGTGTGAGAGAGAGAGAGATTGGGAGTGTGAGAGAGAGAGAGATTGGGAGTGAGAGAGAGAGATTGGGAGTGAGAGAGAGAGAGAGAGATTGGGAGTGTGAGAGAGAGAGAGATTGGGAGTGTGAGAGAGAGAGATTGGGAGTGTGAGAGAGAGAGATTGGGAGTGTGAGAGAGAGAGAGATTGGGAGTGAGAGAGAGAGAGAGATTGGGAGTGTGAGAGAGAGAGATTGGGAGTGTGAGAGAGAGAGAGATTGGGAGTGTGAGAGAGCGAGAGATTGGGAGTGTGAGAGAGAGAAATCTAGCTCCCCAGACACCCTTCATTTCAAAGCCTTTCAGACCCAAGAGCTAAACCCAGAAAAGAGTCCCCTGAGTCAGCTGCTACTGAAACTAAGTACTCAGCCGGACCCTGACCAGCCCCAGACCAACACAGCCGTCCAAACACCAATCCGAGTGAACCAAATCATTAACAAATGCAAAGAAACCTACCTGGAACATTGGAACAGAATAACCGAAAGCCAAAGCAGATTAGAATGTTACCGGGCCCTAAAAAGAGAATATAAACTGGCAGACTACCTCACGACCATCAGAGACACAAAACAGAGACAGACCCTCACCAGGTACAGACTAAGCGACCACCAACTGGAAATTGAAAAAGGCAGATACAAGAAATCCTGGCAGCCTAGAGAGAATAGAATATGCGACCAATGTCTGGCTGGCGAGGTTGAAACAGAAATGCATTTCCTCCTAAAATGCGAAAAATTCAACACATCAAGAAACATATTATTCAACAAGCTAAGCCAAACAACCCCAGATTTCAAGGAATTGGATGATCTGTCAAAATTGAGATTAGTCCTAGGAGAAGGAGACAGACCATACCTTGGGGCCAAATATGTAACAACATGTCACAACCTGAGGACTGTTTAAAATTAAGACTGTTTAAAATTAATATTGAACGTACCAAATGAAGTACAAAGACTGTTTAAAATTAATATTGTTTAAAAGTAATATTGTATGTACCCAACAAATGTCAAATCGATTGACACCTACAGAATGTTAGAAAACTGTACCTTTTTGCAATGTAAGCTTTGGCAATATGGTTC
>NW_028227169.1:0-14171 GCF_052327205.1 Somniosus microcephalus
AGTCTCGGAGAGAGTCCAATACAAGTCTCGGGGAGAGTCCAATACAAGTCTCGGAGAGAGTCCAATACAAGTCTCGGGAGAGTCCAATACAAGTCTCGGAGAGAGTCCAATACAAGTCTCGGAGAGAGTCCAATACCAGTCTCGGAGAGAGTCCAATACAAGTCTCGGAGAGAGTCCAATCCAAGTCTCGGAGAGAGTCCAATACAAGTCTCGGAGAGAGTCCAATACAAGTCTCGGAGAGAGTCCAATACAAGTCTCGGGAGAGTCCAATACCAGTCTCGGAGAGAGTCCAATACCAGTCTCGGGAGAGAGTCCAATACCAGTCTCGGGGAGAGTCCAATACAAGTCCTCGGAGAGAGTCGAATACAAGTCTCGGAGAGAGTCCAATACCAGTCTCGGGGAGAGTCCAATACCAGTATCGGAGAGAGTCCAATACCAGTCTCGGGGAGAGTCCAATACAAGTCTCGGAGAGAGTCCAATACAAGTCTCGGAGAGAGTCCAATACAAGTCTCGGGGAGAGTCCAATACCAGTCCGGAGAGAGTCCAATACCAGTCTCGGGGAGAGTCCAATACCAGTATCGGAGAGAGTCCAATACAAGTCTCGGAGAGAGTCCAATACCAGTCTCGGGGAGAGTCCAATACCAGTATCGGAGAGAGTCCAATACAAGTCTCGGAGAGAGTCCAATCCAAGTCTCGGAGAGAGTCCAATACCAGTATCGGGGAGAGTCCAATACAAGTCTCGGAGAGAGTCCAATACCAGTCTCGGAGAGAGTCCAATACAAGTCTCGAAGAGAGTCCAATACAAGTCTCGGAGAGAGTCCAATACAAGTCTCGGAGAGAGTCCAATACAAGTCTCGGAGAGAGTCCAATACAAGTCTCGGAGGGAGTCCAATACAAGTCTCGGAGAGAGTCCAATACAAGTCTCGGGGAGAGTCCAATACAAGTCTCGGGGAGAGTCCAATGCAAGTCTCGGAGAGAGTCCAATACAAGTCTCGGAGGGAGTCCAATACAAGTCTCGGAGAGAGTCCAATACAAGTCTCGGGGAGAGTCCAATACAAGTCTCGGAGAGAGTCCAATACAAGTCTCGGGGAGAGTCCAATACAAGTCTCGGAGGGAGTCCAATACAAGTCTCGGAGAGAGTCCAATACCAGTCTCGGAGAGAGTCCAATACAAGTCTCGGAGGGAGTCCAATACAAGTCTCGGAGAGAGTCCAATACAAGTCTCGGAGAGAGTCCAATACAAGTCTCGGAGGGAGTCCAATACAAGTCTCGGAGAGAGTCCAATACCAGTCTCGGAGAGAGTCCAATACAAGTCTCGGAGAGAGTCCAATACAAGTCTCGGAGGGAGTCCAATACAAGTCTCGGAGAGAGTCCAATACAAGTCTCGGAGAGAGTCCAATACAAGTCTCGGAGGGAGTCCAATACAAGTCTCGGAGAGAGTCCAATACCAGTCTCGGAGAGAGTCCAATACAAGTCTCGGAGAGAGTCCAATACCAGTCTCGGAGAGAGTCCAATACCAGTCTCGGAGAGAGTCCAATACCAGTCTCGGAGAGAGTCCAATACAAGTCTCGGAGAGAGTCCAATACAAGTCTCGGAGAGAGTCCAATACAAGTCTCGGAGAGAGTCCAATACAAGTCTCGGAGGGAGTCCAATACAAGTCTCGGAGAGAGTCCAATACCAGTCTCGGAGAGAGTCCAATACAAGTCTCGGAGAGAGTCCAATACCAGTCTCGGAGAGAGTCCAATACCAGTCTCGGAGAGAGTCCAATACAAGTCTCGGAGGGAGTCCAATACAAGTCTCGGAGAGAGTCCAATACCAGTCTCGGAGAGAGTCCAATACAAGTCTCGGAGAGAGTCCAATACCAGTCTCGGAGAGAGTCCAATACCAGTCTCGGAGAGAGTCCAATACCAGTCTCGGAGGGAGCCCAATCCAAGTCTCGGAGAGAGTCCAATACCAGTATCGGGGAGAGTCCAATCCAAGTCTCGGAGAGAGTCCAATACCAGTCTCGGAGAGAGTCCAATACCAGTCTCGGAGGGAGTCCAATCCAAGTCTCGGAGAGAGTCCAATACAAGTCTCGGAGAGAGTCCAATACCAGTCTCGGGGAGAGTCCAATACAAGTCTCGGAGAGAGTCCAATACCAGTCTCGGAGAGAGTCCAATACCAGTCTCGGAGAGAGTCCAATACCAGTCTCGGAGAGAGTCCAACACCAGTCTCGGAGAGAGTCCAATACAAGTCTCGGAGAGAGTCCAATACAAGTCTCGGGGAGAGTCCAATACCAGTCTCGGGGAGAGTCCAATACCAGTCTCGGAGAGAGTCCAATACCAGTCTCGGAGAGAGTCCAATACAAGTCTCGGAGAGAGTCCAATACCAGTCTCAGAGAGAGTCCAATACAAGTCTCGGAGAGAGTCCAATCCAAGTCTCGGAGAGAGTCCAATACAAGTCTCGGAGAGAGTCCAATACAAGTCTCGGAGAGAGTCCAATACCAGTCTCAGAGAGAGTCCAATACCAGTCTCGGGGAGAGTCCAATACCAGTCTCGGAGAGAGTCCAATACAAGTCTCGGGGAGAGTCCAATACAAGTCTCGGAGAGAGTCCAATACAAGTCTCGGAGAGAGTCCAATACCAGTCTCGGGGAGAGTCCAATACAAGTCTCGGAGAGAGTCCAATACCAGTCTCGGAGAGAGTCCAATACAGGTCTCGGAGAGAGTCCAATACAAGTCTCAGAGAGAGTCCAATACCAGTCTCGGGGAGAGTCCAATACAAGTCTCGGAGAGAGTCCAATACCAGTCTCGGAGAGAGTCCAATACAAGTCTCGGAGAGAGTCCAATACCAGTCTCAGAGAGAGTCCAATACCAGTCTCGGGGAGAGTCCAATACAAGTCTCGGAGAGAGTCCAATACCAGTCTCGGAGAGAGTCCAATACAAGTCTCGGAGAGAGTCCAATACCAGTCTCAGAGAGAGTCCAATACAAGTCTCGGAGAGAGTCCAATACAAGTCTCGGAGAGAGTCCAATACAAGTCTCGGAGAGAGTCCAATACAAGTCTCGGAGAGAGTCCAATACAAGTCTCGGAGAGAGTCCAATACCAGTCTCGGAGAGAGTCCAATACCAGTCTCAGAGAGAGTCCAATACCAGTCTCGGAGAGAGTCCAATACAAGTCTCGGAGAGAGTCCAATACCAGTCTCGGAGAGAGTCCAATACCAGTCTCGGAGAGAGTCCAATACAAGTCTCGGAGAGAGTCCAATACCAGTCTCAGAGAGAGTCCAATACCAGTCTCGGAGAGAGTCCAATACAAGTCTCGGAGAGAGTCCAATACCAGTCTCAGAGAGAGTCCAATACAAGTCTTGGAGAGAGTCCAATACCAGTCTCGGGGAGAGCCCAATACCAGTCTCGGGGAGAGTCCAATACAAGTCTCGGAGAGAGTCCAATACCAGTCTCGGAGAGAGTCCAATACAAGTCTCAGAGAGAGTCCAACACCAGTCTCGGGGAGAGTCCAATCCAAGTCTCGGAGAGAGTCCAATACAAGTCTCGGAGAGAGTCCAATACCAGTCTCGGAGAGAGTCCAATACCAGTCTCGGAGAGAGTCCAATACCAGTCTCGGAGAGAGTCCAATACCACTCTCGGGGAGAGTCCAATACAAGTCTCGGAGAGAGTCCAATACAAGTCTCGGAGAGAGTCCAATACCAGTCTCGGAGAGAGTCCAATACAAGTCTCGGGGAGAGTCCAATACCAGTCTCGGCGAGAGTCCAATACCAGTCTCGGAGAGAGTCCAATACCAGTCTCGGGGAGAGTCCAATACAAGTCTCGGAGAGAGTCCAATACCAGTCTCGGAGAGTCCAATACCAGTCTCGGAGAGAGTCCAATACCAGTCTCGGAGAGAGTCCAACACCAGTCTCGGGGAGAGTCCAATACAAGTCTCGGAGAGAGTCCAATACAAGTCTCGGAGAGAGTCCAATACAAGTCTCGGAGAGAGTCCAATACCAGTCTCGGAGAGAGTCCAATACCAGTCTCGGAGAGAGTCCAATACAAGTCTCGGAGAGAGTCCAATACCAGTCTCGGAGAGAGTCCAATACAAGTCTCGGAGAGAGTCCAATACAAGTCTCGGAGAGAGTCCAATACAAGTCTCGGAGAGAGTCCAATACCAGTCTCGGAGAGAGTCCAATACCAGTCTCAAAGAGAGTCCAATACAAGTCTCGGAGAGAGTCCAATACCAGTCTCGGAGAGCGTCCAATACAAGTCTCGGAGAGAGTCCAATACCAGTCTCGGGGAGAGTCCAATACAAGTCTCGGAGAGAGTCGAATACAAGTCTCGGAGAGAGTCCAATACAAGTCTCGGGGAGAGTCCAATACCAGTCTCCGGGAGAGTCCAATACAAGTCTCGGAGAGAGACCAATACAAGTCTCGGAGAGAGTCCAATACAAGTCTCGGAGAGAGTCCAATACCAGTCTCGGAGAGAGTCCAATACCAGTCTCGGAGAGAGTCCAATACCAGTCTCGGAGAGAGTCCAATACCAGTCTCGGAGAGAGTCCAATATAAGTCTCGGAGAGAGTCCAATACAAGTATCGGAGAGAGTCCAATACAAGACTCGGGGAGAGTCCATTACAAGTCTCGGAGAGAGTCCAATACAAGTCTCGGAGAGAGTCCAATACCAGTCTCGGAGAGAGTCCAATATAAGTCTCGGAGAGAGTCCAATACAAGTATCGGAGAGAGTCCAATACAAGACTCGGGGAGAGTCCAATACAAGTCTCGGAGAGAGTCCAATACAAGTCTCGGAGAGAGTCCAATACAAGTCTCGGGGAGAGTCCAATACAAGTCTCGGAGAGAGTCCAATACCAGTCTCAGAGAGAGTCCAA
This sequence comes from Somniosus microcephalus, assembly GCF_052327205.1. Taxonomy (NCBI): domain Eukaryota; kingdom Metazoa; phylum Chordata; class Chondrichthyes; order Squaliformes; family Somniosidae; genus Somniosus; species Somniosus microcephalus. Next base: position 4,847 of record NW_028227169.1, read on the forward strand.
TACCAGTCTCGGAGAGAGTCCAATACAAGTCTCGGAGAGAGTCCAATACCAGTCTCGGGGAGTGTACAATACCAGTCTCGGAGAGAGTCCAATACAAGTCTCGGAGAGAGTCCAATACCAGTCTCGGAGAGAGTCCAATACAAGTCTCGGAGAGAGTCCAATACAAGTCTCGGGGAGAGTCCAATACCAGTCTCAGAGAGAGTCCAATACAAGTCTCGGGGAGAGTCCAATACCAGTCTCGGAGAGAGTCCAATACAAGTCTCGGAGAGAGTCCAATACAAGTCTCGGGAAGAGTCCAATACAAGTCTCGGAGAGAGTCCAATACCAGTCTCGGAGAGAGTCCAATACAAGTCTCGGAGAGAGTCCAATACAAGTCTCGGAGAGAGTCCAATACCAGTCTCGGAGAGAGTCCAATACCAGTCTCGGAGAGAGTCCAATACCAGTCTCGGAGAGAGTCCAATACAAGTCTCGGGGAGAGTCCAATACAAGTCTCGGAGAGAGTCCAATACAATTCTCGGAGAGAGTCCAATACAAGCCTCGGAGAGAGTCCAATACAAGTCTCGGAGAGAGTCCAATACAAGTCTCGGAGAGAGCCCAATACCAGTCTCGGAGAGAGCCCAATACAAGTCTCAGAGAGAGTCCAACACCAGTCTCCGGGAGAGTCCAATACAAGTCTCGGAGAGAGTCCAATACAAGTCTCGGGAAGAGTCCAATACAAGTCTCGGAGAGAGTCCAATACCAGTCTCGGAGAGAGTCCAATACAAGTCTCGGAGAGAGTCCAATACCAGTCTCGGAGAGAGTCCAATACAAGTCTCGGAGAGAGTCCAATACAAGTCTCGGAGAGAGTCCAATACAAGTCTCGGGGAGAGTCCAATACCAGTCTCGGAGAGAGTCCAATACAAGTCTCGGAGAGAGTCCAATACAAGTCTCGGAGAGAGTCCAATACAAGTCTCGGAGAGAGCCCAATACCAGTCTCGGAGAGAGTCCAATACAAGTCTCGGAGAGAGCCCAATACCAGTCTCGGAGAGAGCCCAATACAAGTCTCAGAGAGAGTCCAACACCAGTCTCCGGGAGAGTCCAATACAAGTCTCGGAGAGAGTCCAATACAAGTCTCGGGAAGAGTCCAATACAAGTCTCGGAGAGAGTCCAATACCAGTCTCGGAGAGAGTCCAATACAAGTCTCGGAGAGAGTCCAATACCAGTCTCGGAGAGAGTCCAATACAAGTCTCGGAGAGAGTCCAATACAAGTCTCGGAGAGAGTCCAATACAAGTCTCGGAGAGAGTCCAATACCAGTCTCGGAGAGAGTCCAATACAAGTCTCGGAGAGAGTCCAATACCAGTCTCGGAGATAGTCCAATATCAGTCTCGGAGAGAGTCCAATACAAGTCTCGGAGAGAGTCCAATACAAGTCTCGGAGAGAGTCCAATACAAGTCTCGGAGAGAGTCCAATACCAGTCTCGGAGAGAGTCCAATAGCAGTCTCGGAGAGAGTCCAATACAAGTCTCGGAGAGACTCCAATACAAGTCTCGGAGAGAGTCCAATACAAGTCTCGGAGAGAGTCCAATACCAGTCTCGGAGAGAGTCCAATAGCAGTCTCGGAGAGAGTCCAATACAAGTCTCGGGGAGAGTCCAATACAAGTCTCGGAGAGAGTCCAATACAAGTCTCGGAGAGAGTCCAATACAAGTCTCGGAGAGAGTCCAATACAAGTCTCGGAGAGAGTCCAATACCAGTCTCGGAAAGAGACCAATACAAGTCTCGGAAATAATCCAATACAAGTCTCAGAGAGAGTCCAATACAAGTCTCGGAGAGAGTCCAATAACAGTCTCGGAGAGAGTCCAATACCAGCCTCGGAGAGAGTCCAATACCAGTCTCGGAGAGAGTCCAATACAAGTCTCGGAGAGAGTCCAATACCAGTCTCGGAGAGAGTCCAATACAAGTCTCGGAGAGAGTCCAATATAAGTCTCGGGGAGAGTCCAATACCAGTCTCGGGGAGAGTCCAATACAAGTCTCGGAGAGAGTCCAATACAAGTCTCGGAGAGAGTCCAATACAAGTCTCGGAGAGAGTCCAATACCAGTCTCGGAGAGAGTCCAATAAAAGTCTCGGGGAGAGTCCAATACCAGTCTCGTGAGAGTCCAATACCAGTCTCGGAGAGAGTCCAATACAAGTCTCGGAGAGAGTCCAATACCAGTCTCGGAGAGAGTCCAATACCTGTCTCGGAGAGAGTCCAATACCAGTCTCGCGGAGAGTCCAATACCAGTCTCGGAGAGAGTCCAACACCAGTCTCGGGGAGAGTCCAATACAAGTCTCGGAGAGAGTCCAATACCAGTCTCGGAGAGAGTCCAATACAAGTCACGGAGAGAGTCCAATACCAGTCTCGGAGAGAGTCCAATACCAGTCTCGGGGAGAGTCCAATACCAGTCTCGGAGAGAGTCCAATACGAGTCTCGGAGAGAGTCCAATACCAGTCTCGGAGAGAGTCCAATACCAGTCTCGGGGAGAGTCTAATACAAGTCTCGGAGAGAGTCCAATACCAGTCTCGGAGAGAGTCCAATACCAGTCTCGGAGAGAGTCCAATACAAGTCTCGGAGAGAGTCCAATACCAGTCTCGGAGAGAGTCCAATACCAGTCTCGGAGAGAGTCCAATACCAGTCTCGGAGAGAGTCCAATACAAGTCTCGGGGAGAGTCCAATACAAGCCTCGGGGAGAGTCCAATACAAGTCTCGGAGAGAGTCCAATACAAGTCTCGGAGAGAGTCCAATACAAGTCTCGGAGAGAGTCCAAAACAAGTCTCGGAGAGAGCCCAATACAAGTCTCGGAGAGAGTCCAATACAAGTCTTGGTAGGGTCCAATACAAGTCTCAGAGAGAGTCCAACACCAGTCTCCGGGAGAGTCCAATACAAGTCTCGGAGAGAGTCCAATACAAGTCTCGGGAAGAGTCCAATACAAGTCTCGGAGAGAGTCCAATACCAGTCTCGGAGAGAGTCCAATACCAGTCTCGGAGAGAGTCCAATACAAGTCTCGGAGAGAGTCCAATACAAGTCTCGGAGAGAGTCCAATACCAGTCTCGGAGAGAGTCCAATACCAGTCTCGGAGAGAGTCCAATACCAGTCTCGGAGAGAGTCCAATACAAGTCTCGGAGAGAGTCCAATACAAGTCTCGGAGAGAGTCCAATACCAGTCTCGGAGAGAGTCCAATAGCAGTCTCGGAGAGAGTCCAATACAAGTCTCGGAGAGAGTCCAATACAAGTCTCGGAGAGAGTCCAAAACAAGTCTCGGAGAGAGTCCAATACCAGTCTCGGAAAGAGACCAATACAAGTCTCGGAAAGAGTCCAATACAAGTCTCGGAGAGAGTCCAATACAAGTCTCGGAGAGAGTCCAATACCAGTCTCGGAGAGAGTCCAATACCAGCCTCGGAGAGAGTCCAATACCAGTCTCGGAGAGAGTCCAATACCAGTCTCGGAGAGAGTCCAATACAAGTCTCGGAGAGAGTCCAATACAAGTCTCGGAGAGAGTCCAATACCAGTCTCGGGGAGAGTCCAATACAAGTCTTGGAGAGAGTCCAATACAAGTCTCAGAGAGTCCAATACAAGTCTCAGAGAGAGTCCAATACCAGTCTCGGAGAGAGTCCAATAAAAGTCTCGGGGAGAGTCCAATACCAGTCTCGTGAGAGTCCAATACCAGTCTCGGAGAGAGTCCAATACAAGTCTCGGAGAGAGTCCAATACAAGCCTCGGAGAGAGTCCAATACCAGTCTCGCGGAGAGTCCAATACCAGTCTCGGAGAGAGTCCAACACCAGTCTCGGGGAGAGTCCAATACAAGTCTCGGAGAGAGTCCAATACCAGTCTCGGAGAGAGTCCAATACAAGTCACGGAGAGAGTCCAATACCAGTCTCGGAGAGAGTCCAATACCAGTCTCGGGGAGAGTCCAATACAAGTCTCGGAGAGAGTCCAATACCAGTCTCGGGGAGAGTCCAATACAAGTCTCGGAGAGAGTCCAATACCAGTCTCGGGGAGAGTCCAATACAAGTCTCGGAGAGAGTCCAATACAAGTCTCGGAGAGAGTCCAATACAAGTCTCGGAGAGAGTCCAATACAAGTCTCGGAGAGAGTCCAATACAAGTCTCGGAGAGAGTCCAATACAAGTCTCGGAGAGAGTCCAATACCAGTCTCGGAGAGAGTCCAATACCAGTCTCGGAGAGAGTCCAATACAAGTCTTGGAGAGAGTCCAATACCAGTCTCGGGGAGAGCCCAATACCAGTCTCGGAGAGAGTCCAATACAAGTCTCGGAGAGAGTCCAATACCAGTCTCGGGGAGAGTCCAATACAAGTCTCGGAGAGAGTCCAATACCAGTCTCGGAGAGAGTCCAATACCAGTCTCGGAGAGAGTCCAATACCAGTCTCGGAGAGAGTCCAATACCAGTCTCGGAGAGAGTCCAATACCAGTCTCGGAGAGAGTCCAATACAAGTCTCGGAGAGAGTCCAATACCAGTCTCGGGGAGAGTCCAATACAAGTCTCGGACAGAGTCCAATACCAGTCTCGGAGAGAGTCCAATACCAGTCTCGGAGAGAGTCCAATACCAGTCTCGGAGAGAGTCCAATACAAGACTCGGTGAGAGTCCAATACAAGTCTCGGGGAGAGTCCAATACAAGTCTCGGAGAGAGTCCAATAGCAGTCTCGGAGAGAGTCCAATACAAGTCTCGGAGAGAGTCCAATACAAGTCTCAGAGAGAGTCCAATACAAGTCTCGGAGAGAGTCCAATACAAGTCTCGGAGAGAGTCCAATACAAGTCTCGGAGAGAGTCCAATACAAGTCTCGGAGAGAGTCCAACACAAGTCTCAGAGAGAGTCCAACACCAGTCTCGGGGAGAGTCCAATACCAGTCTCGGGAAGAGTCCAATACAAGTCTCGGGGAGAGTCCAACACAAGTCTCAGAGAGAGTCCAATACCAGTCTCGGAGAGAGTCCAATACAAGTCTCGGAGAGAGTCCAATACCAGTCTCGGAGAGAGTCCAATACAAGTCTCGGAGAGAGTCCAATTCAAGTCTCGGGGAGAGTCCAATACAAGTCTCGGAGAGAGTCCAATACAAGTCTCGGAGAGAGTCCAATACAAGTCTCGGAGAGAGTCCAATACCAGTCTCGGAGAGAGTCCAATACCAGTCTCGGGGAAGAGTCCAATACAAGTCTCGGGGAGAGTCCAATACAAGTCTCGGAGAGAGTCCAATACCAGTCTCGGGGAAGAGTCCAATACAAGTCTCGGGGAGAGTCCAATACAAGTCTCGGAGAGAGTCCAATACCAGTCTCGGGGAAGAGTCCAATACCAGTCTCGGCGAGAGTCCAATACAAGTCTCGGAGAGAGTCCAATACCAGTCTCGGAGAGAGTCCAATACCAGTCTCGGAGAGAGTCCAATACAAGTCTCGGAGAGAGTCCAATACAAGTCTCGGGGAGAGTCCAATACAAGTCTCGGAGAGAGACCAATACAAGTCTCGGAGAGAGTCCAATACCAGTCTCGGGGAAGAGTCCAATACCAGTCTCGGCGAGAGTCCAATACAAGTCTCGGAGAGAGTCCAATACCAGTCTCGGAGAGAGTCCAATACCAGTCTCGGAGAGAGTCCAATACCAGTCTCGGAGAGAGTCCAATACAAGTCTCGGAGAGAGTCCAATACCAGTCTCGTGGAGAGTCCAATACAAGTCTCGGAGAGAGTCCAATACCAGTCTCGGAGAGAGTCCAATACCAGTCTCGGAGAGAGTCCAATACCAGTCTCGGAGAGAGTCCAATACCAGTCTCGGAGAGAGTCCAATACCAGTCTCGGAGAGAGTCCAATACCAGTCTCGGAGAGAGTCCAATACAAGTCTCGGAGAGAGTCCAATACCAGTCTCGGGGAGAGTCCAATACAAGTCTCGGAGAGAGTCCAATACAAGTCTCGGAGAGAGTCCAATACAAGTCTCGGAGAGAGTCCAATACAAGTCTCGGAGAGAGTCCAATACCAGTCTCGGGGAGAGTCCAATACAAGTCTCGGAGAGAGTCCAATACAAGTCTCGGAGAGAGTCCAATACAAGTCTCGGGGAGAGTCCAATACAAGTCTCGGAGAGAGTCCAATACAAGTCTCGGGGAGAGTCCAATACAAGTCTCGGAGAGAGTCCAACACCAGTCTCGGGGAGAGTCCAATACAAGTCTCGGAGAGAGTCCAATACAAGTCTCGGAGAAAGTCCAATACAAGTCTCGGAGAGAGTCCAATACAAGTCTCGCAGAGAGTCCAATACAAGTCTCGGAGAGAGTCCAATACAAGTCTCGGGGAGAGTCCAATACCAGTCTCGGAGAGAGTCCAATACAAGTCTCGGAGAGAGTCCAATACAAGTCTCGGAGAGAGTCCAATACAAGTCTCGGGGAAAGTCCAATACAAGTCTCGGAGAGAGTCCAATACAAGTCTCGGAGAGAGTCCAACACCAGTCTCGGGGAGAGTCCAATACAAGTCTCGGAGAGAGTCCAATACAAGTCTCGGAGAAAGTCCAATACAAGTCTCGGAGAGAGTCCAATACAAGTCTCGCAGAGAGTCCAATACAAGTCTCGGAGAGAGTCCAATACAAGTCTCGGGAGAGTCCAATACAAGTCTCGGAGAGAGTCCAATACAAGTCTCGGAGAGAGTCCAATACCAGTCTCGGAGAGAGTCCAATACCAGTCTCGGAGAGAGTCCAATACAAGTCTCGGAGAGAGTCCAATACAAGTCTCGGGGAGAGTCCAATACAAGTCTCGGAGAGAGTCCAATACCAGTCTCGGAGAGAGTCCAATACAAGTCTCGGAGAGAGTCCAATACAAGTCTCGGAGAGAGTCCAATACAAGTCTCGGGGAAAGTCCAATACAAGTCTCGGAGAGAGTCCAATACAAGTCTCGCAGAGAGTCCAATACAAGTCTCGGAGAGAGTCCAATACAAGTCTCGGGGAGAGTCCAATACCAGTCTCGGAGAGAGTCCAATACAAGTCTCGGAGAGAGTCCAATACCAGTCTCGGAGAGAGTCCAATACCAGTCTCGGAGAGAGTCCAATACAAGTCTCGGAGAGAGTCCAATACCAGTCTCGGGGAGAGTCCAATACCAGTCTCGGGGAGAGTCCAATACCAGTCTCGGGGAGAGTCCAATACCAGTCTCGGAGAGAGTCCAATACCAGTCTCGGAGAGAGTCCAATACAAGTCTCGGAGAGAGTCCAATACAAGTCTCGGGGAGAGTCCAATACCAGTCTCGGAGAGAGTCCAATACCAGTCTCGGAGAGAGTCCAATACCAGTCTCGGAGAGAGTCCAATACCAGTCTCGGAGAGAGTCCAATACCAGTCTCGGGGAGAGTCCAATACAAGTCTCGGAGAGAGTCCAATACCAGTCTCGGGGAGAGTCCAATACAAGTCTCGGGGAGAGTCCAATACAAGTCTCGGAGAGAGTCCAATACCAGTCTCGGAGAGAGTCCAATACCAGTCTCTGAGAGAGTCCAATACCAGTCTCGGAGAGAGTCCAATACAAGTCTCGGAGAGAGTCCAATACAAGTCTCGGAGAGAGTCCAATACCAGTCTCGGGGAGAGTCCAATACCAGTCTCGGAGAGAGTCCAATACCAGTCTCGGAGAGAGTCCAATACAAGTCTCGGAGAGAGTCCAATACAAGTCTCGGAGAGAGTCCAATACCAGTCTCGGAGAGAGTCCAATACCAGTCTCGGAGAGAGTCCAATACAAGTCTCGGAGAGAGTCCAATACCAGTCTCGGAGAGAGTCCAATACAAGTCTCGGAGAGAGTCCAATACCAGTCTCGGAGAGAGTCCAATACCAGTCTCGGAGAGAGTCCAATACAAGTCTCGGAGAGAGTCCAATACCAGTCTCGGAGAGAGTCCAATACAAGTCTCGGAGAGAGTCCAATACAAGTCTCGGAGAGAGTCCAATACCAGTCTCGGAGAGAGTCCAATACAAGTCTCGGAGAGAGTCCAATACCAGTCTCGGAGAGAGTCCAATACAAGTCTCGGAGAGAGTCCAATACCAGTCTCGGAGAGAGTCCAATACAAGTCTCGGAGAGAGTCCAATACAAGTCTCGGAGAGAGTCCAATACAAGTCTCGGAGAGAGTCCAATACAAGTCTCGGAGAGAGTCCAATACCAGTCTCGGAGAGAGTCCAATACAAGTCTCGGAGAGAGTCCAATACCAGTCTCGGAGAGAGTCCAATACCAGTCTCGGAGAGAGTCCAATACAAGTCTCGGAGAGAGTCCAATACCAGTCTCGGAGAGAGTCCAATACAAGTCTCGGAGAGAGTCCAATACAAGTCTCGGAGAGAGTCCAATACAAGTCTCGGAGAGAGTCCAATACAAGTCTCGGAGAGAGTCCAATACCAGTCTCGGAGAGAGTCCAATACAAGTCTCGGAGAGAGTCCAATACCAGTCTCGGAGAGAGTCCAATACAAGTCTCGGAGAGAGTCCAATACCAGTCTCGGAGAGAGTCCAATACCAGTCTCGGAGAGAGTCCAATACAAGTCTCGGAGAGAGTCCAATACCAGTCTCGGAGAGAGTCCAATACCAGTCTCGGAGAGAGTCCAATACCAGTCTCGGAGAGAGTCCAATACAAGTCTCGGAGAGAGTCCAATACAAGTCTCGGAGAGAGTCCAATACAAGTCTCGGAGAGAGTCCAATACAAGTCTCGGAGAGAGTCCAATACAAGTCTCGGAGAGAGTCCAATACAAGTCTCGGAGAGAGTCCAATACAAGTCTCGGAGAGAGTCCAATACCAGTCTCGGAGAGAGTCCAATACAAGTCTCGGAGAGAGTCCAATACAAGTCTCGGAGAGAGTCCAATACCAGTCTCGGAGAGAGTCCAATACAAGTCTCGGAGAGAGTCCAATACAAGTCTCGGAGAGAGTCCAATACAAGTCTCGGAGAGAGTCCAATACCAGTCTCGGAGAGAGTCCAATACAAGTCTCGGAGAGAGTCCAATACAAGTCTCGGAGAGAGTCCAATACAAGTCTCGGAGAGAGTCCAATACAAGTCTCGGAGAGAGTCCAATACAAGTCTCGGAGAGAGTCCAATACAAGTCTCGGAGAGAGTCCAATACCAGTCTCGGAGAGAGTCCAATACAAGTCTCGGAGAGAGTCCAATACAAGTCTCGGAGAGAGTCCAATACAAGTCTCGGAGAGAGTCCAGTACAAGTCTCGGAGAGAGTCCAATACCAGTCTCGGAGAGAGTCCAGTACAAGTCTCGGAGAGAGTCCAATACCAGTCTCGGAGAGAGTCCAATACAAGTCTCGGGAGACAGTCCAATACAAGCCTCGGAGAGAGTCCAGTACAAGTCTCGGAGAGAGTCCAATACAAGTCTCG
>NW_028227170.1:0-14168 GCF_052327205.1 Somniosus microcephalus
AACACAAACTGGAGGACAGAGAAAACACACACTGCAGCACAGAGTCAACATACACTGGAGCAGAGGGTTAACAGACACTGGAGCACAGGGTCAACACACTGGAGCACAGGGTCAACACACACTGGAGCACAGAGTCAGAACACATTGCCGCACAGAGTCAACACACTCTGGAGCACAGGGTCAACACACACTGGAGCACTGGGTCAAAATATACTGGAGCACTGAGTCAACACACATTGGAGCACAGGGTCAACAGACACTGGAGCACAGGGTCAACACACACTGGAGCACAGGGTCAACACCCACTGTAGCACATGGTCAACACACACTGGAGCACAGGTTCAACACACACTGGAGCACAGGGTCAACACACACTGGAGCACATGGTCAACACACTGGAGCACAGGGTCAACACACACTGGAGCACAGAGTCAGAACACACTGCCGCACAGAGTCAACACACACTGGAGCACAGGGTCAACACCCACTGGAGCACAGTGTCAACACACGCTGGAGCACAGTGTCAACAGACTGGAGCACTGGGTCAACACATACTGGAGCACAGAGTCAACACACACTGGAGCACAGGGTCAACAGACACTGGAGTTCAGGGTCAAAAGACACTAGAGCACAGAGTCAATGTACACTGCTGCACAACGTGAAAACAGACTGGAGCACAGACTCAATGCACACTGGAACACAAGGTCAACAGACACTGGAGCTCAGGGTCAACACAAACTGGAGCAGAGTCAAAACACCCTGGATCACAGGCTCAAAACATGCTGGCGAACAGGGTCAACACGCACTGGAGCACAGAGTCAACACACACTGGAGCAGAGGGTTAACAGACACTGGAGCACTGGGTCAACAGACATTGGAGCACATGGTCAACACACACAGGAACACAGGGTCAATACACACTGGAGCACAAGGTCAACACACACTGGAGCACAGGGTCAACACACACTGGAGCACATGGTCAACACACACTGGAGCACAGGGTCAACACAAACTGGAGCACAGGGTCAACACACACTGGTGCCCATGGTCAACACACACTGGAGCACAGGGTCAACAGACACAGGAGCACAGAGTCAACACACACTGGAGCAGAGGGTTAACAGACACTGGAGCACTGGGTCAACAAACATTGGAGCACATGGTCAACACACACAGGAACACAGGGTCAATACACACTGGAGCACAAGGTCAACACACACTGGAGCACAGGGTCAACACACACTGGAGCACATGGTCAACACACACTGGAGCACAGGGTCAACACACACTGGAGCACAGGGTCAACACACACTGGTGCCCATGGTCAACACACACTGGAGCACAGGGTCAACACAGCCTGGAGCACAGGGTCAACACACACTGGAGCACAGGGTCAACACACACTGGAGCACAGAGTCAGCACACACTGGTGCACAGAGTCAGCACACACTGGCGCAGAGTCAACACACACTGGCACACAGAGTCAACACACACTGGAGCACAGGGTCAACACACACTGGAGCACAGAGTCAGCACACACTGGTGCACAGAGTCAGCTCACACTGGTGCACAGAGTCAGCACACACTGGCGCACAGAGTCAGCAAACACTGGCGCACAGAGTCAACACACACTGGCACACAGAGTCAACACACACTGGAGCACAGAGTCAACAGACACAGGAGCACAGAGTCAACACACACTGCAGCACAGAGTCAACATACACTGGAGCAGAGAGTTAACAGACACTGGAACACTGGGTCAACAAACATTGGGGTACATGGTCAACACACATTGGGGTACATGGTCAACACACACTGGAACACAGGGTCAATACACACTGGAGCACATGGTCAAGACAAACTGGAACACAGGGTCAAGACACACTGGAGCACAGGGTCAACACACACTGGAGCACAGAGTCAAAGTACACTTGTGCACTAGGTCAAAACAAACTGGAGCACAGATCCAACACACACTGGAGCACAGGGTCAACACAAACTGGAGCACAGAGTCAACAGATATTGGAGCACAGGGTCAACACACACTGGAGCACAGGGTCAACACACACTGGTGCCCATGGTCAACACACACTGGAGCACAGGGTCAACACACACTGGAGCACATGGTCAACACACACTGGAACACAGGGTCAACACACACTGCAGCACAGGGTCAAAACACACCGGAGCACAGAGTCAACACACACTGGAGCACAGAGTCAACATGCACTGGAGTACACGGTCATAACAAACTGGAGCACAGAGTCAGCATACACTGGACCATGGGGCAACAAACACTGGAACACATGGTCAACACACACTGGAACACATGGTCAACACACACTGTAGCACAGTGACAACACACACTGGAGCACAGAGTCAGCACACGCTGGAGCATAGAGTCAACACACACTGGAACACAGGGTAAACAGACACTGGAGCACAGCGTCAACGCACACTGGAACACAGGGTCAACAGACACTGGAGCACAGCATCAACACACACTGGAGCACACGGTCAACACACACTGGAACACAGGGTCAAATGAAACTGGAGCACAGCGTCAACACACACTGGAGCACACGGTCAACACACACTGGAGCACACGCTCAACACACACTGGAGCACATGGTCAACACACACTGGAGCAGATGGTCAACACACTCTGGAACACAGGGTCAACACCCACTGGAACACGGTCAACATGCACTGGAGCACCTGGTCAACACACACTGGAGCACAGGGTCAACACACACTGGAGCACAGGGTCAACACACACTGGAGCACAGGTTCAACACACACTGGAGCACAGGGTCAACACACACTGGAGCACAGAGTCAACACACACTGGAGCAAATGGTCAACACCCACTGGAGCACAGGGTCAACACACACTGGAGCACAGGGTCAACACACACTGGAGCACAGGGTCAACACACACTGGAGCACAGGGTCAACACACACTGGAGAACAGAGTCAACACACACTGGAGCACAGGGTCAACACACACTGGAGCACAGGGTCAACACACACTGGATCACAGGGTCAACACACACTGGAGCACTGGGTCAACACACATTGGATCACTGGGTCAACACACACTGGAGAACCGGGTCTACACACACAGGAGCACAGGTTGAGCACACTGGAGCACAGGTTGAACACACACTGGAGTACATGATCAACACACACTGAAGCACAGGGCCAACATGCAGGAGAACAGTGTCAACACACACTGGATCACAGGATCAACACACACTGGAGCACAAAGTCAACACACACCGGAGCAGATAATCAACACAGCGGGGTGCACCGAGTCAAGACACACTGTACCAGATACAACACACACTATTGCACATGTTCAACATGAACTGTAGCACAAGGTCAGAACACACTGGAGCACAGACTAAACATACACTGGAGCAGTGCGTTAACAAACATTGGATCACTGTGTCAACAAACACTGGAGCACATGGTCAACACACACTGGAACACAGGGTCAACACACTGCAGCACAGGGTCAAAACACACCAGAGCACAGAGTCAACACACGCTGGAGCACAGAGTCAACATGCACTGGAGTACACGGTCATCACAAACTGGAGCACAGAGTCAGCATACACTGGACCATGGGTCAGCAAACACTGGAACACATGGTCAACACACACTGGAACACAAGGTCAACACACACTGTAACACAGTGACAACACACACTGGAGCACAGAGTCAGCACACGCTGGAGCATAGAGTCAACACACACTGGAACACAGGGTAAACCGACACTGGAGCACAGCGTCAACGCACACTGGAACACAGGGTCAACAGACACTGGAGCACAGCGTCAACATACACTGGCGCACACGGTCAACACACACTGGAACACAGGGTCAACAGAAACTGGAGCACAGCATCAACACACACTGGAGCACACGGTCAACACACACTGGAGCACATGCTCAACACACACTGGAGCACATGGTCAACACACACTGGAGCACGTGGTCAACACACTCTGGAACACAGGGTCAACACACACTGGAACAGAGGGTCTACACGCACAGGAGCACATGGCCAACACACATTGGATCACTGGGTCAACACACACTGGAGAACAGGGTCTACACACACTGGAGCACAGGTTGAGCACACTGGAGCACAGGTTGAACACACAGTGGAGCACATGATCAACACACACTGAAGCACAGGGCCAACATGCAGGAGTACAGGGTCAACACACACTGGAGCACAGGATCAACACACACTGGGGCACAAAGTCAACATACATCGGAGCAGATAATCGACACAGAAGGGAGCACCGAGTCAAGACACACTGGACCAGATCCAACACACACTATTGCACATGTTCAACATGAACTGGAGCAAAAGGTCCAAACACACTGGAGCACAGAGTAATCATACACTGGAGCAGTGCGTTAACAAACACTCGAACACAGGGTCAACACAGACTGGAGCACAAGGTCAAAACACACTGGAGCACAGAGTCTATACATGCTGGAGCACAGAGTCAACATGCACTGGAGTACATGGTCAACACAAACTGGAGCACAGAGTCAACATACACTGGACCACTGGCTCAACAAACACTGGAGCATAGAGTCAACACAAACTGGAACACAGGGTAAACAGACACTGGAGCACAGCATCAACACACACTGGAGCACAGGGTCAATAGACACTGGAGCACAGGATCAAAACACACTGAAGCACATGGTCAACACACACTGGAGCACAGGGTCAGCACAAACTGAAGCAGAGTCAAATCACACTGGAAAATAGGGTCAACAGACACTGGAGCAAAGCGTCAACGCACACTGGAACACATGGTCAACACACACTGGAACACAGGGTCAACACGCCCTGGAGCACATGGTCAACACACATTGGATCACTGGGTCAACACACACTGGAGAACAGGGTCAACACACTTGAGCACAGGTTGAGCACACTGGAGCACAGGTTGAACACACACTGGAGCACATGATCAACACACATTGAAGCGCAGGGCCAACATGCAGGAGTACAGGGTCAAGACACACTGGACCAGATTCAACAAACACTATTGCACATGTTTAACATGAACTGGAGCACAAGGTCAGAACACACTGGAGCACAGAGTAAACGTACACTGGAGCAGTGCGTTAACACACACTGGATCATTGGGTCAACAAACACTGGAGCACATGGTCAACACACACTGGAACACAGGGTCAACACACACTGTAACACAGGGTCAAAACACACTGGAGCACAGAGTCAACACCCACTGGATCACTGGGTCAACACACAGTTGAGCACAGGGTCAACAGACACAGGAGCACAGGGTCAACACACAAGGAAGCACAGGGTCAACAGACCCTGGAACACAGGGTCAACACACACTGGAACACAGGGTCAACACTAACTGGAGCACAGAGTCAACACTAACTGGAGCACAGAGTCAACACACACTGGAGCTCAGGGTCAACACACACTGGAGCACAGGGTCAGCACAAACTGGAGAACAGAGTGAATACACACTGGATCACAGGATCCACCCAAACTGGAGCAGAGTCATACACACTGGAGCACAGGGTCAACACACACTGGAGCACAGGGTTAACACACACTGGAGCACAGGGTCAACAGTCACAGGAGCACAGGGTCAACAGACACAGGAGCACAGGGTCAACACACACTGGAACACAGGGTCAACACAAACTGGAGCACCAAGTCAACAAACACTGGAGCACAGGGTCAACACACACTGGAGCACAGGGTCAACACACACTGGAGCACAGGGTCAACACGCACTGGAGCACAGGGTCAACACAAATGGGAGCAGAGTCAAAGCACACTGGAACACAGGGTCAACAGACACGGGAGCACAGAGTCAACACACACTGGAGCACATGGTCAACAGACACTGGAGCACAGGGTCAACACAAACTGGAGCACAGGGTCAACACACACTGGAGCACAGGGTCAACACACACTGGAGCACAGGGTCAACACACACTGGAGCACAGGGTCGACACACACTGGAGCACAGGGTCGACACACACTGGAGCACAGGGTCGACACACACTGGAGCACAGGGTCGACACACACTGGAGCACAGGGTCGACACACACTGGAGCACAGGGTCGACACACACTGGAGCACAGGGTCGACACACACTGGAGCACAGGCTCGACACACACTGGAGCACAGGGTCAACAGACACTGGAGCACAGGGTCAACAGACACTGGAGCACAGGGTCAACAGACACTGGAGCATAGGGTCAACACACACTGGCGCACAGGGTCAACACACACTGGAGCACAGGGTCAACATGCACTGGAGTACAGGATCAACTCACACTGGAGCACAGGGACAACACACACTGGAGCACAGGGTCAACACACACTGGAGCACAGAGTCAACACACACTGGAGCACAGAGTCAAAGTGCACTGGTACACAAGGTGAAAACACACCGGAGCACAGACTCAACACACACTGGAGCACAGGGTCAACACACACTGGAGCACAGGGTCAACAGTCACAGGAGCACAGGGTCAACACACACTGGAACACAGGGTCAACACAAACTGGAGCACCAAGTCAACAAACACTGGAGCACAGGGTCAACACACACTGGAGCACAGGGTCAACACACACTGGAGCACAGGGTCAACACAAATGGGAGCAGAGTCAAAGCACACTGGAACACAGGGTCAACAGACACGGGAGCACAGAGTCAACACACACTGGAGCACATGGTCAACAGACACTGGAGCACAGGGTCAACACAAACTGGAGCACAGGGTCAACACACACTGGAGCACAGGGTCAACACACACTGGAGCACAGGGTCAACACACACTGGAGCACAGGGTCAACACACACTGGAGCACAGGGTCAACACACACTGGAGCACAGGGTCGACACACACTGGAGCACAGGGTCGACACACACTGGAGCACAGGGTCGACACACACTGGAGCACAGGCTCGACAGACACTGGAGCACAGGGTCAACAGACACTGGAGCACAGGGTCAACAGACAATGGAGCACAGGGTCAACAGACACTGGAGCACAGGGTCAACAGACACTGGAGCACAGGGTCAACACACACTGGCGCACAGGGTCAACACACACTAGAGCACAGGGTCAACATACACTGGAGTACAGGATCAACTCACACTGGAGCACAGGGACAACACACACTGGAGCACAGGGTCAACACACACTGGAGCACAGAGTCAACACACACTGGAGCACAGAGTCAAAGTGCACTGGTACACAAGGTGAAAACACACCAGAGCACAGACTCAACACACACTGGAGCACAGGGTCAACACACACTGGAGCACAGGGTCAACACAAACTGGAGCACAGGGTCAACAGACACTGGATCACTGGGTCAACACACACTGGCAAACAGGGTCTACACACACTGGAGCACAGGGTCAACACAAACTGGAGCACTCGGTCAACACACACTGGAGCACAGAGTCAACACACACTGGAACACAGGGTCAACACAGCCTGGAGCACAGGGACAACACACACTGGAGCACAGGGTCAACACACACTGGAGCACAGAGTCAACACACACTGGAGCACAGGGTCAACACACACTGGAGCACAGGGTCAACACACACTGGAGCATAGAATCAACATACACTGGAGCACAGGGTCAACACACAGTGGAGCACATGGTCAACACCCACTGGAGCACAGGGTCAATACGCACTGTAGCACAGGGTCAACACACACTGGAGCACATGGTCAACACACATTGGAGCGCTGGGTCAAAAGACACTGGAGCACTGGATCAACACACACTGGAGCACAGGGGGAACACACACTGGGGAACAGAGTCCACACACACTGGAGCACAGGGTCAACGCACACTGGAGCACCAGCTCAACAACCACTGGAGCTCAGTGTCTACACACACTGGAGCACAGGGTCAACAGACACTGGAGTACAGTGGCAACACATACTGGAACACAGGGTCTAAACACACTGGAGCAAAGGGTCAACAAACACTGGAGCACAGAGTCAACACACACTGGAGCATAGGGTCAACACCCACTGGAGCACAGGGTCAACACCCACTGGAGCACAGGGTCAACAGACACTACAGCACTGACTCAACACACGCTGGAGCACTGGGTCAACACACACTGGAGCACATGGTCAACTCAGGATGGAGCACATGGTCAGCACACACTGTAGCACAGAGTCAACCCACACTAGAGCAGAGTCAACACACACTGGAGCACAGGGTCAACACAGGCTGGAGCACATAGTCCACACACATTGGAGCACTGGGCCAGCAAACACTGGAGCACATGGTCAACACACACTAGAACACAGAGTCAATACACACTGGAGCACAGGGTCAACACACACTGGAGAAAAAGGTCAGCACACACTGGAGCACAGGGTCAACACACACTGGAGCACACAGTCCACACACACGGGATCACAGTGTCAACACACACAGGAGCACAGAATCAACACACACTGGAGCACAGGGTCAACACACGCTGGGGAACAGAATCAACACATACTGGAACAGAGGGTCAACAGAGGCTGGAGCACATGGTCCATACGCACTGGAGCATTGGGTCAACAAACACGGAGGACATGGTCAACTCACACTGGAACACAGGGTCAATACACAATGAAGGACAGGGAGAACACATACTGGAGCACAGGGTCAACACACACTGGAGCACAGGGTCAACACATTCTGGTGCACAGGGTCAGCACATACTGGAACACAGTGTCAGCACACACTGGATCACAGGGTCAACACACACTGGAGCAGGGGGTCAAAAATATTGGAGCACAGATCAGCACACACTGGAGCACTGGGTCAACACACACTGGAGCACTGGGTCAACACACACTGGAGCACTGGGTCAACACACACTGGAACACAGTGTCAGCACACACTGGATCACAGGGTCAACACACACTGGAGCACAGGGTCAACACACACTGGAGCACAGGGTCTACACACATTGGGGAACAGGGTCAACAAACACCGGAGAACTGAGCCAACACACACTGGACTAGAGTCAACACACACTGGAGCAATGGGTCAACACACACTGGAGCACTGGGTCAACACACACTGGAACACAGTGTCAGCACACACCGGATCCCAGGGTCAACACATACTAGAGCAGATGGTCAACACACATTGGAGCAGTGGGTCAACACACACTGGAGCACTGGTTCAACACACACTGGAGCACAGGGTCAACAGACACTGGAACAGAGTGTCAACACATACAGGATCACAGGGTCAGCACGCACGGGAGCACAGGGTCAACACACACTGGAGCACCGGATCAACACACATTGCAGCACAGGGTCAATATGCACTGTAGCACAAGTCCAACACACACTGGAGCAAAGGGTCAACAAACACTGGAGCACAGAGTCAACACACACTGGAGCATAGGGTCAACACACACTGGAGCACAGGGTCATCAGACAATGGAGCACAGGTTCAGCACACACTGCAGCACTGGCTCAACACACTTGGGAACACATGGTCTACACACACTGGAGCACAGGATCAACACACACTGGAGCACAGAGTCCACACACACGGGATCACAATTTCAACACACACTGGAGAACAGAGTCAACACATGCTGGAGAACAGGGTCAACACACACTGGAGCACGTGGTCAATAACCACTGGAGCACAGCGTCAACACACACTGGAGCACAGGGTCAACACACACTGGAGCACTGACTCAACACACACTGGAGCACTGGGTCAACACCCACTGGAGCACAGGGTCTACACCCACTGGAGCACAGGGTTGACACACACTGGAGCACAGGGTCAACATGCACTGGAGTACAGGGGCAACACACATTGGGGAACAGAGTCAACAAACACCGGAGAACAGAGCCAACACACACTGACCAGAGCCAACACACACTGGACCAGAGCCAACACACACTGGACCAGAGCCAACACACACTGGACCAGAGCCAACACACACTGGACCAGAGCCAACACACACTGGACCAGAGTCAACACACACTGGAGCACTGGTTCAACACACACTGGAGCACTGGGTTAACATACACTGGAGCATTGGGTCAACAAACACTGGAGCACTGGGTCAACAGCGACTGGAGCACAGGGTCCACACCCACTGGAGCAAAGGGCCTACACACACTGGATCACAGGGTCAACACATACTGGAGCACAGGGGCAAAACACACTGGAGCACAGGGTCAACATACACTGCAGCACTGGCTCAACACACACTGGAGCACATGGTCTACACACACTGGAGCACAGGGTCAACACACACTGTAGCACAGAGTCAATACACACTGGAGCACCGTGACAACACACACTGGAGCAAAGGGTCAACACAGGCTGGAGCACATGGTCAACATACACTGGAGCACAGGGTCGACACAGACTGGAGCACAGGGTCAACATACACTGGAGCACATGGTCAAAACACACTAGAGCAGAGTCAACACACACTGGAGCACAGGGTCAACACAGGCAGGAGCACATAGTCCACACACACTGGAGCACAGGGTCAACAGACACTGGAGCACAGGTTCAGCACACACTGCAGCACTGGCTCAACACACATGGGAGCACATGGTCTACTCACACTGGAGCACAGGTTCAACACACACTGGAGCACAGAGTCAACAGACACTGCAGTACAGGGGCAACACACACTGGAGAACAGAGTCAACACACGCTGGAGAACATGGTCAACACAGGCCAGCAAACACTGTAGCACTGGGTCAACAATCACTGGGGCACATGGTCAACACACACTGGAACACAGGGTGAACAACCACTGGAGCACAGGGTCAACACATACTGGAACACAGTGTCAATACACAATGAAGAACAGAGACAACACACATGGGATCACAGGGTCAAAACGCACTGGAGCACAGGGTCAACACAGACAGCAGCACGTGGTCAACAACCACTGGAGCACAGAGTCAACACACACTGGAGCACAGGGTCAACACACACTGGAGCACAGAGTCAACATACACTGGAGCACAGGGTCAACACACACTGGAGCACAGGGTCTACACACACTGGAGCACTGGGTCAACACACACTGGAGCACTGGGTCAACACACACTGGAGCACTGGGTCAACACCCACTGGAGCACAGGGTCTACATCCACTGGAGCACAGAGTCAACATGCACTGGAGTACAGTGGCAACACTCACTGGATCACAGGGTCAACACATACTGGAGCACAGGGTCTACACACATTGGGGAACAGAGTCAAGAAACACCGGGAACAGAGCCAACACACACTGGACCAGAGTCAACACACACTGGAGCACTGGGTCAACACACACTGGAGCACTGGGTCAACAAACACTGGAGCACTGTGTCAACACCCACTGGAGCACAGGGTCCACACCCACTGGAGCAAAGGGCCTACATACACTGGAGCACAGGGTCAACATGCACTGGAGTACAGTGGCAACACACACTGGATCACAGGGTCAACACATACTGGAGCACAGGGTCTACACACATTGGGGAACAGAGTCAAGAAACACCGGAGAACAGAGCCAACACACACTGGACCAGAGTGAACACACACTGGAGCACTGGGTCAACACACACTGGAGCACTGGGTCAACACACACTGGAGCACTGGGTCAACAAACACTGGAGCACTGGGTCAACACCCACTGGAGCACAGGGTCCACACCCACTGGAGCACAGGGCCTACACACGCTGGAGCACAGGGTCAACATGCACTGGAGTACAGGAGCAACACACACTGGATCGCAGGGTCAACACATACTGGAGCACAGGGTCTACACATATTGGAGTACAGGGGCAACACACTCCGGGGAACTGAGTCAATACACACTGGAGCACAGGGTTAACATAGACTGCAGCACTGGCTCAACACACACTGGAGCACATGGTCTACACACACTGGAGCACAGGGGTAACACCCACTGGAGCACAGGGTGAACACACAATGGAGCACATGATCAACACGCTGGAGCACAGAGTCAACTCAAACTGGAGCACAGGGTCAACTCACACTGGAGCACATGGCCAACACCCACTGGAGCACAAGGTTTACTCACACAGGGGCACTGGGTCAACAAACACTGGAGCACATGGTCAACACACACTGGAAAACAGCATCAACACACACTGGAGCACAGGGCGAACACACACACGAACACAGGGTCAAAACACACTGGTGGACAACGTCAGCACACACTGCAGCACATCGTCAACACAAACTGGAGCACAGGGTCAACACAGGCTGGAGCACAAGGAAAACACACACTGGAGCACAGTGTCAACACACACTGGAGCACAGGGTCAACACAACCTGGAGCACAGGATAAGCACATACTGGAGCCCAGATTCAACACACACTGGAGCAGAGGGTCAACACATACTAGAGCTGATGGTCAACACACACTGGAGCAGTGGGTCAGCACACACTGGCGCACTGGGTCAACACAAACTGGAGCACAGGCTCAACACACACTGGATCACAGGGTCAACCCACACTGGAGCACAGGGTCAACACACACTGGAGCACAGGATCAACACACTCTGGAGCACAGGGTCAGCATATACTGGAGCACAGGGTCACCACACACTGGAACAGAGTGTCAACACACACTGGATCACAGGGTCAACAGACACTGGAGCAGAGGGTCAACACACACTGGAGCACAGGGCCAACACACACCGGATCCCAGGGTCAACATATACGAGAGCAGATGTCAACACACACTGGAGCAGTGGGTCAACACACACTGGAGCACTGGGTCAACACACACTGGAGCGCTGGGTCAACACACACTGGAGCACAGGGTCAACACACACTGGAGCACAGGGACAACACACACTGGAACACAGGGTCAACACACATTGGCACACATGGTGAACTCAGGCTGGAGCACAGGGTCAACACAGACTGGAGCACAAGGTCAACACACACTGGAGTACTGGGTCAACACACACTGCAACACAGGGTCAATACAAAATGGAGCACAAGGAGAACACACACTGGACCACAGGGACAATACACACTGGAACACAGGGTCAAAACACACTGGAGAACAGGGTCAGCACACACTGGACCACAGGGACAATACACACTGGAGCACAGGGGCAACACACACTGGGGAACAGAGTCCACACACACTGGAGCACAGGGTCAACACACACTGGCGCACCAGGTCAACAACCACTGGAGCTCAGGGTCTACACACACTGGAGCACAGGGTCAACACACACTGGAATACAGTGGCAACACGCATTGGGTCACAGGGTCAACACATGCTGGAACACAGGGTCTAAACACACTGGAGCAAAGGGTCAACAAACACTGGAGCACAGAGTCAACACACACTGGAGCAAAGAGTCAACACACACTGGAGCACAGGGTCAACACTCACTGGAGCACAGGGTCAACAGACACTGCAGCACTGGCTCAACACACACTGGAGCACTGGGTCAACACACACTGGAGCACATGGTCAACTCAGGATGGAGCACATGGTCAGCACACACTGTAGCACAGAGTCAACACACACTAGAGCAGAGTCAACACACAATGGAGCACAGGGTCAACACAGGCTGGAGCACATAGTCCACAGACATTGGAGCACTTGGACAGCAAACACTGGAGGACACAGTCCACACACACTGGAGCACACAGTCCACACACACGGGATCACAGTGTCAACACACACAGGAGCACAGAGTCAACACACACTGGAGCACAGTGGCAACACACGCTGGGGAACAGAATCAACACGTACTGGAACACAGGGTCAACAGAGGCTGGAGCACATGGTCCATACGCACTGGAGCATTGGGTCAACAAACACGGAGCACATGGTCAACTCACACTGGAACACAGGGTAAATACACAATGAAGCACAGGGAGAACACACACTGGAGCACAGGGTCAACACACACTGGATCACAGGGTTAACACACACTGGAGCACAGGGTCAACACACTCTGGAGCACAGGGTCAACACATTCTGGCGCACAGGGTCAGCACATACTGGAGCCCAGATTCAACACACACTGGAGCAGAGGGTCCAAAATATTGGAGCACAGATCAGCACACACTGGAGCCCAGGATCA
>NW_028227171.1:0-14127 GCF_052327205.1 Somniosus microcephalus
TCCTCTCTCTCTCTCTCTCTGTCTGTCTGTCTGTCCCTCTCTCTCTGTGTCTCTCTCTCCTCTCTCTCTCTCTCTCTGTCCCTCTCTCTCTCTGTCTGTCCCTCTCTCTCTCTCTGTCTGTCCCTCTCTCTCTCTGTCTGTCTGTCTGTCCCCCTCTCTCTCTCTCTCTGTCTGTCTGTCCCTCTCTCTCTGTCCCTCTCTCTCACTCTCTCTCTCTCTGTCTGTCCCTCTCTCTCTCTCTCTCTCTGTCTGTTCCTCTCTCTCTCTCTCTCTCTCTCTGTCTGTCTGTCCCTCTCTCTCTCTCTGTCTGTCTGTCCCTCTCTCTCTCTCTCTGTCTGTCCCCCTCTCTCTCTCTCTCTCTCTGTCTGTCCCTCTCTCTCTCTCTTCTCTGTCTGTCTGTCCCTCTCTCTCTCTCTGTCTGTCTGTCCCTCTCTCTCCTCTGTCTGTCTGTCCCTCTCTCTCTCTCTCTCTCTCTCTGTCCCTCTCTCTCTCTCTCTCTGTCCCTCTCTCTCTCTCTGTCCCTCTCTCTCTCTCTCTCTGTCCCTCTCTCTCTCTCTCTCTGTCCCTCTCTCTCTCTCTGTCCCTCTCTCTCTCTGTCTGTCCCTCTCTCTCTCTGTCTGTCCCTCTCTCTCTCTGTGTTCTGTCCCTCTCTCTCTCTCTCTGTCTGTCTGTCTGTCCCTCGCTCTCTCTCTCTCTCTGTCTGTCTGTCCCTCTCTCTCTGTGTCTCTCTCTCTCTCTCTCTCTCTCTCTGTCCCTCTCTCTCTGTCTGTCCCTCTCTCTCTCTCTGTCTGTCCCTCTCTCTCTCTCTGTCTGTCTGTCTGTCCCTCTCTCTCTCTCTCTCTCTGTCTGTCCCTCTCTCTCTCTCTCTCTCTCTGTCTGTCCCTCTCTCTCTCTCTCTCTCTCTGTCTGTCCCTCTCCAATTCCAATTTCCAATTTTTTTTCCAATTAAAATGCTTTATTGGCATGAAAGTTTACAGAGAACCATATTGCCAAAGCTTACATAGCAAAAAGGTACAGTTTTCCAACATTCTCTCTCTCTCTGTCTGTCCCTCTCTCTCTCTCTCTCTGTCTGTCCCTCTCTCTCTCTCTGTCTGTCCCTCTCTCTCTGTCTGTCTGTCTGTCTGTCCCTCTCTCTCTCTCTCTCTCTCTCTCTCTGTCCCTCTCTCTCTCTGTCCCCTCTCTCTCTCTCTGTCTGTCCCTCTCTCTCTCGGTCTGTCCCTCTCTCTCTCGGTCTGTCCCTCTCTCTCTCGGTCTGTCCCTCTCTCTCTCTCTGTCTGTCTGTCCCTCTCTCTCTCTTCCCCCCAGTCTCTCTCTCTCTTCCCCCCAGTCTCTCTCTCTCTCCTCTCTCTCTTCCCCCCAGTCTCTCTCTCTCTTCCCCCCAGTCTCTCTCTCTCTCTTCCCCCCAGTCTCTCTCTCTCTCTTCCCCCCAGTCTCTCTCTCTCTCTTCCCCCCCAGTCTCTCTCTCTCTCTTCCCCCCAGTCTCTCTCTCTCTCTTCCCCCCAGTCTCTCTCTCTCTCTTCCCCCCAGTCTCTCTCTCTCTCTTTCCCCCCAGTCTCTCTCTCTCTCTTCCCCCCAGTCTCTCTCTCTCTCTCTCTTCCCCCCAGTCCAATTTTTTTTTTTTTTTTTTTTTTTTTTTTCCAATTAAAATGCTTTATTGGCATGAAAGTTTACAGAGAACCATATTGCCAAAGCTTACATAGCAAAAAGGTACAGTTTTCCAACATTCTGTAGGTGTCAATCGATTTGACATTTGTTGGGTACATACAATATTACTTTTAAACAATATTAATTTTAAACATCTTTGTACTTCATTTGGTACGTTCAATATTAATTTTAAACAGTCTTAATTTTAAACAGTCCTCAGGTTGTGACATGTTGTTACATATTTGGCCCCAAGGTATGGTCTGTCTCCTTCTCCTAGGACTAATCTCAATTTTGACAGATCATCCAATTCCTTGAAATCTGGGGTTGTTTGGCTTAGCTTGTTGAATAATATGTTTCTTGATGTGTTGAATTTTCGCATTTTAGGAGGAAATGCATTTCTGTTTCAACCTCGCCAGCCAGACATTGATCGCATATTCTATTCTCTCTAGGCTGCCAGGATTTCTTGTATCTGCCTTTTTCAATTTCCAGTTGGTGGTCGCTTAGTCTGTACCTGGTGAGGGTCTGTCTCTGTTTTGTGTCTCTGATGGTCGTGAGGTAGTCTGCCAGTTTATATTCTCTTTTTAGGGCCCCGGTAACATTCTAATCTGCTTTGGCTTTCGGTTATTTTGTTCCAATGTTCCAGGGTAGGTTTCTTTTGCATTTTTTAATGATTTGGTTCACTCGGATTGGTGTTTGGGCGGCTGTGTTGGTCTGGGGCTGGTCAGGGTCCGGCTGAGTACTTAGTTTCCGTAGCAGCTGACTCAGGGGACTCTTTTCTGGGTTTAGCTCTTGGGTCTGAAAGGCTTTGAAATGAAGGGTGTCTGGGGAGCTAGAGGTGATTTAGGAAGTTTAGTGCTCGTTTTTTGGATGTTTATTATCAGTGGGTATCTGCCTAGTTCGGCTCTGCATGCATTTGTTGGCGTTTTCCTTTGGTGTGCGAAGGATGCTTCGGCAGGAATTCTGCATGTAGGGCTTCTATTGTATGTTTTTCCCATTTAGTGTAGCTTTGGTGATTTAGCGGGCCCCATACTTCACTACCGTACAGTGCAATGGGCAGGATTATGCTGTCAAATATTTTGAGCCATGTCTCTCTCTCTCTCTTCCCCCCAGTCTCTCTCTCCTCTTCCCCCCAGTCCTCTCGTCTCTCTCTTCCCCCCGAGTCTCTCTCTCTCTCTTCCCCCCAGTCTCTCTCTCTCTCTTCCCCCCAGTCTCTCTCCTCTCTTCTTCCCCCCAGTCCTCTCTCTCTCTCTTCCCCCCAGTCTCTCTCTCTCTCTTCCCCCCAGTCTCTCTCTCTCTCTTCCCCCCAGTCTCTCTCTCTCTCTCTTCCCCCCAGTCTCTCTCTCTCTCTCTTCCCCCAGTCTCTCTCTCTCTCTCTCTTCCCCCCAGTCTCTCTCTCTCTCTCTTCCCCCAGTCTCTCTCTCTCTCTCTTCCCCCCAGTCTCTCTCTCTCTCTCTCTCTACTCTTCCCCCCCAGTCTCTCTCTCTCTTCCCCCCAGTCTCTCTCTCTCTTCCCCCAGTCTCTCTCTCTCTCTCTTCCCCCAGTCTCTCTCTCTCTCTCTTCCCCCCAGTCTCTCTCTCTCTCTCTCTCCAATTCAATTTTTTTTTCCAATTAAAATGCTTTATTGGCATGAAAGTTTACAGAGAACCATATTGCCCCCAGTCTCTCTCTCTCTCTCTCTCTCTTCCCCCCAGTCTCTCTCTCTCTTCCCCCCAGTCTCTCTCTCTCTTCCCCCCAGTCTCTCTCTCTCTCTCTCTCTCTTCCCCCCAGTCTCTCTCTCTCTTCCCCCCAGTCTCTCTCTCTCTCTTCCCCCCAGTCTCTCTCTCTCTCTCCCCCAGTCTCTCTCTCTCTCTTCCCCCCAGTCTCTCTCTCTCTCTTCCCCCAGTCTCTCTCTCTCTCTTCCCCCAGTCTCTCTCTCTCTCTTCCCCCCAGTCTCTCTCTCTCTCTTCCCCCCAGTCTCTCTCTCTCTCTTCCCCCACAGTCTCTCTCTCTCTCTCTTCCCCCCAGTCCTCTCTCTCTCTTCCCCCCAGTCTCTCTCTCTCTTCCCCCCCAGTCTCTCTCTCTCTCTCTCTCCTTCCCCCCAGTCTCTCTCTCTCTCTCTCTTCTCTTCCCCCCAGTCTCTCTCTCTCTCTTCCCCCCAGTCTCTCTCTCTCTCTCTTCCCCCGTCCTCTCTCTCTCTCTCTCTCTTCCCCCGTCTCTCTCTCTCTCTCTCTTCCCCCCAGTCTCTCTCTCTCTCTTCCCCCCAGTCTCTCTCTCTCTCTTCCCCCCCAGTCTCTCTCTCTCTCTCTCTTCCCCCCCCAGTCTCTCTCTCTCTTCCCCCCAGTCTCTCTCTCCTCTTCCCCCCAGTCTCTCTCTCTCTTTCCCCCAGTCTCTCTCTCTCTCTTCCCCCCCAGTCTCTCTCTCTCTCTTCCCCCCCGTCTCTCTCTCTCTCTCTCTTCCCCCCAGTCCAATTCAATTCCAATTCAAATGCCTTTATTGCATGAAAGTTTACAGAGAACCATATTGCCAAAGCTTACATAGCCAAAAAGGTACAGTTTTCCAACATTCTGTAGGTGTCAATCGATTTGACATTTGTTGGGTACATACAATATTACTTTAAACAATATTAATTTTAAACAGTCTTTGTACTTCATTTGGTACGTTCAATATTAATTATTAAACAGTCTCTCTCTCTCTGTCTCTCTCTCCCTCTCTCTCTCTCTCCATCTCTCTCCATCTCTCTCTCTCTCCATCTCTCTCTCTCTCTTTTTCTCTCTGTCTGTCTGTCTCTCTCAATTCATTCAATTCAATCTCTCTCTCTCTTCCCCCCAGTCTCTCTCTCTCTCTTCCCCCAGTCTCTCTCTCTCTTCCCCCCAGTCTCTCTCTCTCACTTCCCCCCAGTCTCTCTCTCTCTCTCTTCCCCCAGTCTCTCTCTCTCTCTCTTCCCCCAGTCTCTCTCTCTCTCTCTTCCCCCCAGTCTCTCTCTCTCTCTCTTCCCCCCAGTCTCTCTCTCTCTCTCTTCCCCCAGTCTCTCTCTCTCTCTTCCCCCCAGTCTCTCTCTCTCTCTTCCCCCAGTCTCTCTCTCTCTCTCTTCCCCCAGTCTCTC
Organism: Somniosus microcephalus; assembly: GCF_052327205.1. Classification (NCBI taxonomy): domain Eukaryota; kingdom Metazoa; phylum Chordata; class Chondrichthyes; order Squaliformes; family Somniosidae; genus Somniosus; species Somniosus microcephalus. Next base: position 4,727 of record NW_028227171.1, read on the forward strand.
TCTCTCTCTCTCTTCCCCCAGTCTCTCTCTCTCTCTCTTCCCCCAGTCTCTCTCTCTCTCTCTTCCCCCCAGTCTCTCTCTCTCTCTCTTCCCCCAGTCTCTCTCTCTCTCTCTCTTCCCCCCCAGTCTCTCTCTCTCCTCTCTTCCCCCCCAGTCTCTCTCTCTCTCTTCCCCCCAGTCTCCTCTCATCTCTCTTCCCCCAGTCTCTCTCTCTCTCTTCCCCCCAGTCCAATTTTCCAATTCCAATTCCAATTAAAATGCTTTATTGGCATGAAAGTTTACAGAGAACCATATTGCCAAAGCTTACATAGCAAAAAGGTACAGTTTTCCACATTCTGTAGGTGTCAATCGATTTGACATTTGTTGGGTACATACAATATTACTTTTAAACAATATTAATTTTAAACAGTCTTTGTACTTCATTTGGTACGTTCAATATTAATTTTAAACAGTCTTAATTTTAAACAGTCCTCAGGTTGTGACATGTTGTTCATATTTGGCCCCAAGGTATGGTCTGTCTCCTTCTCCTAGGACTAATCTCAATTTTGACAGATCATCCAATTCCTTGAAATCTGGGGTTGTTTGGCTTAGCTTGTTGAATAATATGTTTCTTGATGTGTTGAATTTTTCGCATTTTAGGAGGAAATGCATTTCTGTTTCAACCTCGCCAGCCAGACATTGATCGCATATTCTATTCTCTCTAGGCTGCCAGGATTTCTTGTATCTGCCTTTTTCAATTTCCAGTTGGTGGTCGCTTAGTCTGTACCTGGTGAGGGTCTGTCTCTGTTTTGTGTCCTCTGATGGTCGTGAGGTAGTCTGCCAGTTTATATTCTCTTTTTAGGCCCGGTAACATTCTAATCTGCTTTGGCTTTCGGTTATTTTGTTCCAATGTTCCAGGTAGGTTTCTTTGCATTTTTTAATGATTTGGTTCACCTCGGATTGGTGTTTGGGCGGCTGTGTTGGTCTGGGGCTGGTCAGGGTCCGGCTGAGTACTTAGTTTCCGTAGCAGCTGACTCAGGGGACTCTTTTCTGGGTTTAGCTCTTGGGTCTGAAAGGCTTTGAAATGAAGGGTGTCTGGGGGAGCTAGATTTGAGGTGATTTAGGAAGTTTAGTGCTCGTTTTTGGATGTTTATTATCAGTGGGTATCTGCCTAGTTCGGCTCTGCATGCATTTGTTGGCGTTTTCCTTTGGGTGCGAAGGATGCTTCGGCAGAATTCTGCATGTAGGGCTTCTATTGTATGTTTTTCCCATTTAGTGTAGCTTTGGTGATTTAGCGGGCCCCATACTTCACTACCGTACAGTGCAATGGGCAGGATTATGCTGTCAAATATTTTGAGCCAGATTTTGATTGGGATTTGGATGTTGTAGAATTTTCTTTTTATTGCATATAGGGCTCTTCGGTCTTTTTCTTTTAGTGCATTCACTGCTATGCTGAAGCTCCCTGATGCTGTAATAGTTAGACCAAGGTAGGTGTAGCTCATAGTGTGTCCTATAGTGGTATCACTGAGGGTAAACTGGTATTTGTTTTCCTGACATCTGGCCTTTTTTGAAAAATCATGATGTTGGTTTTCTTTAGATTTACTGTTAGAGCCCATTTTGGCAGTATTTGTCGAGTAGGTCTAGTTGTTGCTGTAATCCCTGTTCTGTGGGAGACAGCAGAACCAGGGTCGTCCGCATAGAACAGGGATTTCACTTCTCCATCTAGGAGACGGAGACCTGGTGACTCGCTTTGCTCCAGCATGTCTGCTAATTCATTTATGTATATGTTGAACAGGGTCGGGCTCAAATTGCAGCCCTGCCGGACGCCTCTTCTCTGGGTGAAGAAATCGGTGCGTTTGTCTCCAATTTTGACCCCGCATTTGTTTTTCAGATACATTGATTTAATAAGGTCATAGACTTTGCCCCCTATTCCACATTGAAGAAGTTTATAATAGAGCCCTTCGTGCCATATAGAGTCAAAGGCTTTCTTGAAGTCGATGAACAGGCGAATATTTTCCCATTTTTTGTTGGTGTATATGTTTTTCAATGAGGGTGTGAAGGGTATAGATATGGTCGGCGGTGCGGTGTTTTGGAAGAAAGCCTATTTGGTTTTTTCTGAGGATATTATGTTTGTTAAGAAAATCAAGTAATCTACTATTTAGAATACTGCAGAATAACTTCCCTAGACAACTGTTGACACAGATGCCGCGGTAGTTATTTGGGTCTGATTTGTTTCCGCTTTTATATATGGGGGAGATTAGTCCTTGGCACCAGATATCGGGAAAACAGCCTGAACGTAATATGATGTTGAATAATTTGAGTACCGCACCCTGCATCTCCATATTGCTGAACTTGAGCATTTCATTTTTGATGTTGTCTGGGCCACAGGCTTTCTTTAGGTGGAGAGATTTTGTTTTTGTGGCCATTTCTTTCCATGTGATTGGGGAGTCTAGAGGGTTTTGGTTGTCTTTGATTGTTGCTTCTAATGTGTGGAGTTTTCTGTGACCTGATGTTGACTTGGGTTTGTTTCGTTTATTGGGATGTCTTTGTAGAGGTTTTCAAAATGTGTTCTCCAGATGTCGCCATCTTGGATTGGTAATGCTTGCAATTGTGTTGTACTCAGGTTATTCCACATTTCCCAGAATTGTTTTGGGTTGGTGGAGTTTTCAATTTCTTCTAGTATTTTGTGGGTATAGTTTTGTGTTTTGTTCCTAATGGTGTGTTTTATATCTTTTGAGGGTTTCATTGTATCTAGTACGTAGGTCCGGATTGTTTGGTTGGCGATGCTTTTGGTTTGATATTTTTCTCAGGTCTTTTCTGGCATTTTTGCATTCGTGGTCAAACCATTTCTTATTTTTATTTTGTCTTTTGTGACTCTTCCTCTTCTGTTTCACGAGGTCGGCTTTACAGCTGCCTCATGAAAGATCATATTTATATCCTCTATGGCCATGTTTACCCCATCTCTGGTGATCTCATATAGATTTTCTTTAAATTTTGAAATTTTACTTGTGAGATCAGGTGATTTAGTGCTGTGATGAATTTATCTCCACTGTCTGGGGCCCATCTGTATGTCTGGTTTATTTATGTAGCTTACTGGGTTCCTTTTTTGTGTCTGTAGTTTGGGCAGAAAGTTTAAGGTACACATTTATTTGGTTATGGTCTGAGAGGGGGATTGCTGCCTGACAGTGAATGCGTTGATATCGCAGGGGTCCAGGTCAGTGATTGTATAATCCACCACACTAGACCCAAGAGTTGAGGAATATGTGAGTCTCCCTAAGGAGTCCCCTCTGTTAACTATGTACAGGCCTAAGGCTCGGCAGAGTTGCACTACCTCCCTACCGCTTTTATTTATTTCACAATCGAGGTTGTTTCGGTTTGCGATGGCTGGTGTGACATTTAGAGGGGTCTGGCCAAACACATGGTTGTTGCCCTGTGGGTCTATGAAGTCAGGTTCACATCCTGTCCTTGCATTTAGGTCCCCACATAGTAGCACCTTTCCTTGGGCCTGGAAATGGCTGATTTCCATGTGGAGAGTGTCAAATATCTCCTCTTCAAAATATGGCGATTCTATTGGAGGTATGTAGATCGCACATAAGTAAACATCGTTTTTTTCTATTCCTATATTTTTATCTAATTTTAGCCATACGTGTGATTTTCCCTGTTTTATCGGTGAGATGTGTTTGTTCAGTTCTCCTTTATACCACACCAGGATTCCCCCGGAGGTTCTGCCCTTGCGTGTCTTAATGTTCTTTACTGAAGGCACAATAATTTCATGGTACATTGGGGGACAGTGGGTCGGCATGTCCTTTTGGCACCATGTTTCTGTTAACACAATTATATCAATGTCTTTTATAGCTTTTAGGAATTCAGGGTCTGTACTCTTCATCCCAAAAGTTGAGGAGCGGAGGCCCTGGATATTCCAGCAGCTTATGTGGAAAGAACGCATTTATATAGTTCAATAAAACGAAATAAAATGGACCTATTTTGTGGGATGAGTGTGGAAACACTATTTTCTATAATGCTAAATGATGATTTAGTATAAATTTCATGAGGCATGCACATATATCTATCTAATAGTAGTAATAATACTGATAAGATAACAATAATGATAATGATAAATAACAATATTAATAATTTCTCCGGCTTTCTATCAGGCTGTTCAGCATCGTCATGATCTTTCTCAGTTCTTGGTCTACAGTCTGTGGTCTCTCTCTCTCTCTTCCCCCCAGTCTCTCTCTCTCTCTTCCCCCCAGTCTCTCTCTCTCTCTCTTCCCCCCAGTCTCTCTCTCTCTCTCTTCCCCCCAGTCTCTCTCTCTCTCTTCCCCCCCAGTCTCTCTCTCTCTCTTCCCCCCGAGTCTCTCTCTCTTCCCCCCAGTCTCTCTCTCTCTCTTCCCCCCAGTCTCTCTCTCTCTCTCTCCCCCCAGTCTCTCTCTCTCTTCCCCCCAGTCTCTCTCTCTCTTCCCCCAGTCTCTCTCTCTCTTCCCCCAGTCTCTCTCTCTCTCTCTCTCTCTTCCCCCCAGTCTCTCTCTCTCTTCCCCCCAGTCTCTCTCTCTCTCTTCCCCCCAGTCTCTCTCTCTCTTCCCCCCAGTCTCTCGCTCTCTTCCCCCCAGTCTCTCTCTCTCTCTTCCCCCCAGTCTCTCTCTCTCTCTCTTCCCCCAGTCTCTCTCTCTCTCTCTTCCCCCCAGTCTCTCTCTTCCCCCCAGTCTCTCTCTCTTCCCCCCAGTCTCTCTCTCTCTCTCTCTCTCTCTTCCCCCCAGTCCTCTCTCTCTCTCTCTCTCTCTTCCCCCCAGTCTCTCTCTCTCTCTCTCTCTCTTCCCCCCAGTCTCTCTCTCTCTCTCTCTCTCTTCCCCCCAGTCTCTCTCTCTCTCTCTCTCTCTCTCTCTTCCCCCCAGTCTCTCTCTCTCTCTCTCTCTCTTCCCCTCAGTCTCTCTCTCTCTCTCTCTCTTCCCCCCAGTCTCTCTCTCTCTCTCTCTCTTCCCCCCAGTCTCTCTCTCTCTCTCTCTCTCTCTCAATTCAATTTTTCAATTCAAATGCTTTATTGGCATGAAAGTTTACAGGGAACCATATTGCCAAAGCTTACATAACAAAAAGTACAGTTTTCCAACATTCTGTAGGTGTCAAACAATTTTGACCTTCGTTGGGTACATACAATATTACTTTAAACAATATTAATTTAAACAGTCTTTGTACATCATTGGGTACATTCAGTATTAATTTTAAACAGTCCTCAGGTTGTGACATGTTGTTACATATTTGGCACCAAGGTATGGTCTGTCTCCTTCTCCCAGGACTAATTTTAATTTTGACAGGTCATCCAATTCCTTGAAATCTGGGGTTGTTTGGCTGAGCTTGTCAAATAATATGTTTCTTGATGTGTTGAATTTTTCGCATTTTAGGAGGAAATGCATCTCTGTCTCAACCTCGCCGGCCAGACATTGATCACATATTCTATTCTCTCTAGGCTGCCAGGATTTCTTGTATCTTCCTTTTTCAATTGCCAGTTGGTGGTCGCTTAGTCTGTACCTGGTGAGGGTCTGTCTCTGTTTTGTGTCTCTGATGGTCGAGAGATAGTCTGCCAGTTTATATTCTCTTTTTTAGGGCCCGGTAACATTCTAATCTGCTTTGGCTTTTGGTTATTTTGTTCCAATGTTCCAGGTAGGTTTCTTTGCATTGTTTAATGATTTGGTTCACTCGGATTGGTGTTTGGACGGCAGTGTTGGTCTGGGACTGGTCAGGGTCCGGCTGAGTAGGAGTACTTAGTTTCAGTAGCAGCTGACTCAGGGGACTCTTTTCTGGGTTTAGCTCTTGGGTCTGGAAGGCTTTAAAATGAAGGGTGTCTGGGGAGCTAGATTTGAGGTGATTTAGAAAGTTTAGTGCTCGTTTTTGGATGTTTATTATCAGTGGGTATCTGCCTAGTTCGGCTCTGCATGCATTTGTTGGTGTTTTCCTTTGGGTGCGAAGGATGCTTCGGCAAAATTCTGCATGTAGGGCTTCTATTGTGTGTTTTTCCCATTTAGTGTAGCTATGGTGATTGAGCAGGCCCCATACTTCACTACTGTACAGCGCAATGGGCAGGATTATGCTGTCAAATATTTTGAGCCAGATTTGGATGTTGTAGAATTTTCTTTTTATTGCATATAGGGCTCTTCGGGCTTTTTCTTTTAGTGCATTCACTGCTATGCTGAAGCTCCCTGATGCTGTAATGGTTGGACCAAGGTAAGTGTAGCTCATAGTGTGTCCTATGATGGTATCACTGAGAGTAAACTGGTATTTGTTTTCCTGACACCTGGCCCTTTTTTGAAAAATCATGATGTTGGTTTTCTTTAGATTTACTGTTAGGGCCCAATTTTGGCAGTATTTGTCGAGTAGGTCTAGTTGTTGCTGTAATCCCTGTTCTGTGGGAGACAGCAGAACCAGGTCGTCCGCATAGAACAGGGATTTCACTTCTCCATCCAGGAGACAGAGACCCGGTGACTCGCTTTGCTCCAGCATGTCTGCTAATTCATTTATGTATATGTTGAACAGGGTCGGGCTCAAATTGCAGCCCTGCCGGACGCCTTTTCTCTGGGTGAAGAAACCGGTGCGTTTGTCTCCAATTTTGACACCGCATTTATTTTTCAGATACATCGATTTAATAAGGTCATAGACTTTGCCCCCTATTCCACACTGAAGAAGTTTATAATAGAGCCCTTCGTGCCAGATAGAGTCAAAGGCTTTCTTAAGTCAATGAAACAAGCGAATATTTTCCCATTTTTTGTTTGGTGTATATGTTTTTCAATGAGAGTGTGAAGGGTATAGATATGGTCGGTGGTGCGGTGTTTTGGAAGAAAGCCTTTTTGATTTTTTCGAAGGATATTATGTTTGTTAAGAAAATCCAGTAATCTGCTATTTAGAATACTGCAGAATAACTTCCCTAGACAACTGTTGACACAGATGCCGCGGTAGTTATTTGGGTCTGATTTGTTTCCACTTTTATATATGGGAGAGATGAGTCCTTGGCACCAGATATCGGGAAAACAGCCTGAACGCAATATGATGTTGAATAACTTGAGTACCGCACCCTGCATCTCCATATTGCTGAACTTGAGCATTTCATTTTTGATGTTGTCTGGCCCACAGGCTTTCTTTAGGTGGAGGGATTTTGTTTTTGTGGCCTGTTCTCTCTCTCTCTCTCTTTTCCCCCCCAGTCGCTCCCCTGCCCCGCTCGCTCTCTCGCCCCTACCCCGCTCGCTCGCTCTCTCCCCTACCCCGCTCGCTCGCTCTCTCCCCTACCCCGCTCGCTCGCTCTCTCCCCTACCCCGCTCGCTCGCTCTCTCCCCTACCCCTCTCGCTCGCTCTCTCCCCTACCCCTCTCGCTCGCTCTCTCCCCTACCCCTCTCGCTCGCTCTCTCCCCTACCCCTCTCGTTCTCTCCCCTACCCCTCTCGCTCGCTCTCTCCCCTACCCCTCTCCTCCCCTCCCTCCGCTCGCTCTCTCCCCTACCCCTCTCGCCTCTCTCCCCTACCCCTCTCGCTCGCTCTCGTCCCCTACCCCTCTCGCTCGCTCTCTCCCCTACCCCTCTCGCTCGCTCTCTCCCCTACCCCTCTCGCTCGCTCTCTCCCCTACCCCCGCTCGCTCGCTCTCTCCCCTACCCCGCTCGCTCGCTCTCTCCCCCTACCCCGCTCGCTCGCTCTCTCCCCTACCCCGCTCGCTCGCTCTCTCTCTCCCCTACCCCGCTCGCTCGCTCTCTCCCCTACCCCTCTCGCTCGCTCTCTCCCCTACCCCTCTCGCTCGCTCTCTCCCCTACCCCTCTCGCTCGCTCTCTCGCCCCTACCCCTCTCGCTCGCTCTCTCCCCCAACCCCTCTCGCTCGCTCTCTCTCCCCTACCCCTCTCGCTCGCTCTCCTCCCCTACCCCTCTCGCTCGCTCTCTCCCCCTACCCCTCTCGCTCGCTCTCTCCCCTACCCCTCTCGCTCGCTCTCTCCCCTACCTCTCTCGCTCGCTCTCTCCCCTACCTCTCTCTCCCCACAATGTGTATCTTTAATCATTCTCATTGTTAATTCATTATCTTGCTATGCGTTTCCATAGCGATCAGCCCAGCACCCTCTTCTGAGGAATCATTTAATGGACGCCCAGTACTAACACTTCGGCCGAGAAATTGAGTTTGCGCTGCGCCAGGGCTTTAGCGCCGGAAGTTAGCGCCGGCGCTAAGTCCCTTTGCGCGCGCCAAAAATTCAGTAGCGCCGCGCCCAAACGGCTGCCGGCGCTACTGAAGGGTTTTAGCGCCTGAAAACTGGCGCAACGCGCCGCATTGCGGCGCTATTCCGGCGCTGCGGCGCCCGCTGCGGTGCGGCAGGCTCGGGAAGTGCAGGCCTCCTCCTTCCGTTAAGGAGGAGCTGCCTGCACCCGGCCGCGGCCCGCGCAAATCTCTTCAAAAATGAGCCCGGCATCTCGGACAAGTGCCGGGCTTGCATCTGTTCCGGGGGGGGGGGGGGGTGGGGGGGAGAAGTCCGGGGAGGGAGCTGCGGGCAGGCGGCCGGCGGGAAAGCGGCCGGCCGCCGCGCCTCCTTAAAGCGCCGGCGCAGACTCCGGCAACACTCGTTTGCCGGAGTCTTAGTTGCGGCTGCCACTGGCGAGGTGGCCGCAACTGAATTTCGGCTTGGGGCCGGGTTATCACGGCAACCGGGACGCTGCGCACACCGATGACGTCATCGGTGCCGGCGCAGCGCTACCGGTCTACCGCCGCGGAAGGGCCCCAGGCAATTTAGGAACCGGCGCCAATTGCAGCGCTAGGCCCTCTAGCGCCGCAAAATCGGTGCTAAGTGCACTGAATTTCTAGGCCTTCCCCTTTGAAATCTGTTTATGGTATAATAAACAGCTTTTCATAGAGCCCCAGGCCACTTTACTTTGTCCTGCTGTGAAAAGATTTGATTTGGGTGATGAAGAACCTCTAACCAACATCCCATTATCCAGGGTTGTAGTGTACGCATTCCTTCCAACCGTTCCTCGCCCAAGGCTTCAGGATCTTGGGAAGAAGTGGTCAGGCATCTCCCCTGCAGAAAATTCTCGAACTTGCTGTTAAAATAGTACATTCTCTGAGTACTTTACACAATTGGTAGATTTTTAAATAAAAAAGCCGTTGAGTGAATTTATGTGAGAATAGTCACTACAATATCTGGAACCAGACACGTAGGGTTAATGAAGGCACTTTGTCAATAGGCTGAATTTGGACACAGACATAAGATACAGGAGGCACAATTAATCTGAAATTAGAGTTTGAATTTTAAGTTTGTGCAATAATAGTGCCTCTGCTTGAATTCACAAGGGCAGCCTTATTACTAAAATTCATCACTTTATTCTGATTTATCGCTAGTCTGTAAAGAGATAAGATTATTCCCCTACATTAGATCACAAAGATCCATTCAACTGAAAAATAGTGCTTGGT
>NW_028227172.1:0-14105 GCF_052327205.1 Somniosus microcephalus
CTTCCCTCTCTCTCTCTCCTTCCCTCTCTCTCTCCTTCCCCCTCTCTCTCTCCTCTTCCCTCTCTCTCTCTCTCTCTCTCTCTCTTTCCCTCTCTCTCTCTCTCTCTCCTTCCCACACAGACAAACTCATTTATTTATATATATATATATATATATATATATATATATATATATAAAAATTATTTCTACTTTTCATAACAACATGCCCTCAAAAAAACCATTGGCACCGCCGGGCACTCCAGCTATTGTATATAAAAGGATAGTGGTGTCTGTCTGTCTGTCTGTCCGCTATACACTCAAAAGTTATAGAGCGTACCTACACATATGTTATATCAAAAGAAAGCTGATGATCAGGGGAGTGTCATAGGCGTATTTACTTTTTGGTCAGACAAACATTGTTTGGACAGTATACAAAAAACATTCAAAAATCCGCTCATTAGCGGTTGACCAATCCTACCGCTCATTAGCATTGAGTGACGTGATGGTTGACCAATCCTACAGTTCAGTGACCTGGATGGTTGACCAATCGGTGCGTCACGGGGGGCGTTTCATTCCGTGTGTGGGTGGGCCTAATCCTGCAGCCTCCCGAAACGTCGCCGCCATTTTTAAATACTGACAGCACCAGCACAACAAACCCCCACATTGCGGCTCCGGCACAGTATCCCGCTCCCGGCCTGCCGGAGCGGGAGCTGAATTGGGGTCACTCGGGCCGGGCCTGACAACTGCTCAGCCCGAGACACAGAGCGGGGGAGCGGCAGCGGCTGGCCGTCAACCACGCAGCCCTGCAAACTGCCGTTTAAAAAAAAAAAAAAAAAGCCTAGGCAACGCCGGGCCCCCCCAGCTAGTATATATCTGGAGTTTACCATGTTCCTCTGCAGAAACCCAGATTTGCAAACTTCATGCTATTGCACTCTTATCACCTGCTGCATTACAGTTGGTTTGGAGCGGGCGAGGGCTGAAAACTAAAAATGGAGCTTCATTTTTTTTTTAAAACCTGTTGTTTAACAGCACAGGATGAACAGCAAGAAATGAGTAATTTGCACAAACAGGACTGGCAATCACCGACTGGCTTTGTTTCTGCACAGGATGGGGATGGGGGGAGAGGGAGGTTTATCAACAGAAGGCAAAACAAGCTCTAATTAACAAGTAGAGGCACTTTTAACACGGGGATAAATGAGATGCGGAGGCAATCTCTCTGATCAGAGTTTACTTTCCTGTTTAAAATAAGGTGCGATGTAGATTTCTCCTCTTCTCGATAATCAGGGAAAGGCGAGAGCTGTTTTTTTCTTCTCTCTCGCTTATATCTTATTTATGGATTTGGTTTTGACGCAGGGGGCAGGCTTGCTGTGCAAACTTCAAACATTACCTTATCTTACAAACCAAGCTTTTGATGTTGGCAAGATCAGACGCTTGCTTCAGAACAGCTGCCAACTAAAAGACGCCAGGCGCATATGCGCATGAGTTTGAGCCTTTCAAAGCAGCAGAGGAGCTGCATCAGGCCCAGGTCACGCACATCTGGGCCTTAAACGGTTAGATAATTGGGCCTCTTTTAAATGGCAGTTGATTGGTGCCGGCAACATTAAATCAATAGGTTGCCACAAACTGATCGGGGTCCAGTTTAAAGGCTTATTTAAAATACCGCTTCAGGAAGGTTTCTCGATAGCTGATTCGAAACATAAGCTGCTTGCCTTGGGAGCGTTGTTAAGGGGTGGGGAGAACGGTAGGCCCAAAAACCCTGAGATTATTTCCACCTCCAGATTCGCTAGGCAGTGAGTGCTCTCTGTGCTTATTTTGCGACAGGAAAAAAAAACATCTTCACCAGCCGAAACACTTTCAGTATCGCTTTTTTTAATGTTATCGCTTCAATTACTTGCACCCACATCACCACCAGCACCTGCAGATCTGGAATTACCACTGTTGCTTCACCCAGGTGAGGTATGATGTAAAAAGACTACTGAGCCCTTGGTTTGAGTATAAAACAAGGCTTTAATCAACTGTTTCACAACCATGAGATTCTAGTTACATCACTAGTTCCTGGTTACAGAAACATCCTGAGCAAGCTGGGCCCACGCCCGAGTATTTATACTCCTTGGACAGCGCCACCAGCTGGCCGCCCAGTGTTACTTCATGAGCCTTGATGAGATTCATGACCAGGTACAGCTGGTAATATTCTCTCTGGGCACAGCCCGAGTTCAAACGTTCGGGAGGTGTCGTACCACTGGCCAGGCATCCTTCAGAAACTTTTAACAGTTCATTTGAATTTGTGCTATTTGTGGGTAATTCCAGCCCACCGGGAATATTCTGATCATGAAGTCATGAATTGCACATCCCACTGAGTTTTTTATAACACAAATTTGGATAGTTCTGCAGCAGTGTGAAGATTTCACACTGCCCACTTTGCTGAACTTCTGGTGACAGCAATGAATCTCACTTGGACTCAGAAGATATTGAGATGGTGGTTGCTGTCTGGCAGGTAGTTGGCACAGGATCTTTGGCATAAGGCAGCTGTTGTCAATTGTTAAACTCAAATGTTATTTCAAGTGGGCAACGCCAATTTTATAATCAGCTTTATCCAGGAGGGGAGGGGAGGGCCAACATTTAATTTCCTCCGCCCCCCTTCCATTGTGTTTTTAAATGTTCAATATCCTGGTGGTGCTGCACTTACCCTCGTGAGGAAGAAACCTGTGCCTGTTGTTTGAGGGGAGAGCGGGTGTAGCTTATCTTGGGGCGAAAGGGTGGACCTTATTGTGGGCAGGAAACAGCAGAAAAAAGAGCTTGCATTTCTATGGCGCCTTTCACAACCTCAGGTCGTCCCAAAGCGCTTTACAGCCAATGAAGTACTTTTTGAAGTGTAGCCACTGTTGTAGTGTAGGAAACCCAGCAGCCAATTTGCGCACAGCAAGCTCCCACAAACAGCTGACCAGATAATCTGTTTTAGTGATTTTTTTTGAGGGATAAATATCAGCCAGGACACCAGGGAGAACTCCCCCCCCCCCCTGCTCTTCTTCGAAATAGTGCCATGGGATCTTTTACATCCACCTGAGAGCACAGACGGGGCCTCGGATTTTACGTCTCGTCCGAAAGGCGGCACCACCGACAGTGCAGCACTCCCTCAGTACTGCACTGGGAGTGTCAACATGCAATTTGTGCTCGAGTCTCCTGGAGTGGGACTTGAACCCACAACCTTCTGACTCAGAGGCGAGAGAGCTGCCACACAATCACACTGCTCTCGCATGACCTCTAGTGGCTGGCCACCTCAGTGGGACTCTGGCAGGGGCCTCTTGGGTGCAGTTAGTGAGTGGTTGGGGGGAACTGATAGTAACTGGCCAACAAATAGAAGGGTTCATAGCCTGGAAATCCAAAACCTGCACCCTGGGGTCTGATGGCCCAGCCTGTCAGCGGTTGTAGAACGTGGAAGAGGGAGGTCGGGGGAGTGAGTGAACATCCCACAATAAAGCACAGCATTACCTTTAATAATTGGAATATTTCTGCTACCTTTTTAGGTGGTTACAGGATCTGTCCCTTTCCATGTCTTAAACTCTCCTATCTTTCTGGACAGGTCTCTACGATCGAGAAGCTGGTTTGAATCTGATTGCAGCGTTCTATGTGAGCTGAAATTGACAAGCACATCAGTACAAAGGGAGGAGCAGGTTAACACAGGCAGTGAAGAACGGGGTTGGGGGGGGGGGGGGTTCCCCAGAATGCCTGTGGCTATCTCCGCCCTGGGTGACACGCAGGACGTACCGTTCATCCTCCCGCACTCCTCTCACATTCTGTTTTTTTTTTTTTGCAGAGATGGGATCCCTCCATACCGACATAAGAAGCAGCAACAGCGGGAAATGCACCGCAGTGTCAAGGCTAACGGCCAAGTCTCACTACCTCACTTTCCTGTAAGTGTCCCGGCGCCCGCCTCCTGTGTGTCCAGTTTCTCTACCTCTCTCTCTCTAAGATGCTCCTTAAAACCGACCTCTTTGACCAAGCTTTTGCTCATCTGTCCTAATATCCCCTTAAAGTGGCTCGGTGTAAACCTTTGTCTGATTTACGCTCTTGTGAAGCGCCTTGGGACGTTTTACTACATTAAAGGCGCTGTATAAATGCATGTTGTTGTTGTGTACAATGCAACATTTGGGGTCTGTGCGTGTTAATGTCATTTATGACAAATTCCACCGCACCAGGATCCTGCACTATATAAACGTGACTCTAGATCTCGGGGCAGATTCCCTGCTCAGATGTGGTTGAAACTATATCAGCTTGGTTTCAGATCTCCCTGGGGCAGCCCTGCGTTCCACTCTGGGAGAGAGATGCCTACAGATGTGCACCTGTGTGTTTGCGGTTTGCGAACTGTTCAGGGGTGGCACTAGTAACCAAACCAAAAGTAATTTAACATGAAATCTGTGCTCTGCGATCTGATTGGTATCAGTTGGCGTAGTACTGAGCCACACAGAATAGGACCACCCCAGGTTCCACCCTGAGTTAGCTGATGATTGGGCTCCACCACTAGACCCAGCGCTCCTGACATCACTGACTCCTTGTGTATAAAATTGTGAGGGGCCTAGATAGAGTGGGGTCAACAACCAGGGGGCATAGATTTAAAGTAATTGGTAGGAGGTTTAGAAGAGATTTGAGGAAAAATTTCTTCACCCAGAAGGGTGGTGGGGGTCTGGAACTCACTGCCTAAAAAGGGTGGTAGAGGCAGAAACCCTCACCACATTTAAAAAGTGCTTGGATGTTCACCTGAAGTGCCATAACCTACAGGGCTACAGACCAAGAGCTGGAAAGTGGGATTAGGCTGGATAGCCCCTTGTTAGCTGGCGCAGACACGATGGGCTTAAATGGCCTCATTCTGTGCTGTAAATTCTAGGATTCCTCCTGGAATAAGTGGGGATGCATGTGTGCTCACGTGCATGGGTCAAGTGAAAGTATGATCAGGTTCTCCTCTGATACCGATAGTCTGCTGACACCCAGGACATGAAGAATAGCCGCATGCAACCGGACAGTGGAACTGTACCCCAGTGAGAATCAGTGTTTGTGGAACTGTACCCCAGTGAGAATCAGTGACTGTGGAACTGTACCCCAGTGAGAATCAGTGTTTGTGGAACTGTACCCCAGTGAGAGTCAGTGTCTGTGGAACTGTACCCCAGTGAGAATCAGTGTTTGTGGAACTGTACCCCAGTGAGTGTCAGTGTCTGTGGAACTGTACCCCAGTGAGAGTCAGTGCCTGTGGAACTGTACCCCAGTGAGAGTCAGTGCCTGTGGAACTGTACCCCAGTGAGAATCAGTGTTCGTGGAACTGTACCCCAGTGAGTGTCAGTGTCTGTGGAACTGTACCCCAGTGAGAGTCAGTGCCTGTGGAACTGTACCCCAGTGAGAGTCAGTGTCTGTGGAACCCGTACCCCAGTGAGAGTCCGTGTCTGTGGAACTGTACCCCAGTGAGAGTCAGTGTTTGTGGAACTGTACCCCAGTGAGAATCAGTGTCTGTGGAACTGTACCCCAGTGAGAATCAGTGTCTGTGGAACTGTACCCCAGTGAGAATCAGTGTTTGTGGAACTGTACCCCAGTGAGAGTCAGTGTCTGTGGAACTGTACCCCAGTGAGAGTCCGTGTCTGTGGAACTGTACCCCAGTGAGAGTCAGTGTTTGTGGAACTGTACCCCAGTGAGAGTCAGTGTTTGTGGAACTGTACCCCAGTGAGAATCAGTGTCTGTGGAACTGTACCCCAGTGAGAATCAGTGTCTGTGGAACTGTACCCCAGTGAGAATCAGTGTTTGTGGAACTGTACCCCAGTGAGAGTCAGTGTCTGTGGAACTGTACCCCAGTGAGTGTCAGTGTCTGTGGAACTGTACCCCAGTGAGAGTCAGTGTCTGTGGAACTGTACCCCAGTGAGAGTCAGTGTCTGTGGAACTGTACCCCAGTGAGAGTCAGTGTCTGTGGAACTGTACCCCAGTGAGAGTCAGTGTCTGTGGAACTGTACCCCAGTGAGAGTCAGTGTCTGTGGAACTGTACCCCAGTGAGAGTCAGTGTCTGTGGAACTGTACCCCAGTGAGAGTCAGTGTCTGTGGAACTGTACCCCAGTGAGAGTCATTGTCTGTGGAACTGTACCCCAGTGAGAGTCAGTGTCTGTGGAACTGTACCCCATTGAGAGTCAGTGCCTGTGGAACTGTACCCCAGTGAGAGTCAGTGTCTGTGGAACCCGTACCCCAGTGAGAGTCCGTGTCTGTGGAACTGTACCCCAGTGAGAGTCGGTGTCTGTGGATCTGTACCCCAGCGAGAGTCAGTCTCTGTGGATCTGTACCCCAGCGAGAGTCAGTGTCTGTGGATCTGTACCCCAGTGAGAGTCAGTTTCTGTGGAACTCATGCCCCAGTGAGAATCAGTGTCTGTGGGAACTGTACCCCAGTGAGAGTCCGTCTCTCTGGAACTGTACCCCATTGAGAGTCTGTCTGTGGAACTGTACCCCAGTGAGAGCCAGTGTCTGTGGAACTGTACCCCAGTGAGAGTCAGTGTCTGTGGAACTGTACCCCAGTGAGAGTCGGTGTCTGTGGAACTGTACCCCAGTGAGAGTCGGTGTCTGTGGAACTGTACCCCAGTGAGAGTCAGTGTCTGTGGAACTGTACACCAGTGAGAGTCAGTGTCTGTGGAATTGTACCCCAGTGAGAGTCAGTGTCTGTGGGACCCGTACCCCAGTGAGAGTCGGTGTCTGTGGAACTGTACCCCAGTGAGAGTCCGTGTCTGTGGAACTGTACCCCAGTGAGAGTCCGTGTCTGTGGGACCCATACCCCAGTGAGAATCAGTGTCTGTGGGACCCGTACCCCAGTGAGAGTCGGTGTCTGTGGAACTGTACCCCAGTGAGAGTCCGTGTCTGTGGAACTGTACCCCAGTGAGAGTCCGTGTCTGTGGGACCCATACCCCAGTGAGAATCAGTGTCTGTGGGACCCGTACCCCAGTGAGAGTCAGTGTCTGTGGAACTGTACCCCAGTGAGAGTCCGTGTCTGTGGGACCCGTACCCCAGTGAGAGTCAGTGTCTGTGGGACCCGTACCCCAGTGAGAGTCCGTGTTTGTGGAACCCATACCCCAGTGAGAGTCCGTGTTTGAGGAACCCGTACCCCAGTGAGAGTCCGTGTTTGTGGAACTGTACCCCAGTGAGAGTCAATGTCTGTGGGACCCGTACCCCAGTATATATATGTGTGTGTGTGTGTGTGTGTGTGTGTGTGTGTGTGTGTGTGTGTGTGTGTGTGATAAGCAGGTTGCCACTGTACATTGTCAGGCCTTGTATAGAGACCCCTTGCTGCAGTTCGCCACCCCCCGACCCGGAATCTTTGTCACTCCCTCCCCAAGAAAAAAATAATTTGCACAAAAATCTCTTTCACCCGGCAAGAAAGGCTCCCGAGCTGTTGTCTCCAAAATGTGTTTTTTTTTTCTAAAAACAAAAATTGGAAACAACGAAAGTTCTATTGCCCGAGCTTGTAAATGAGATTATTTTGTCCTGGGGCTCCCAAATCGACATTCTCTGCCAGGCTGTGCTTTGATCAGGAGCTGAATAGAAGACGGCCAGTGTGTAAAGTGACAACTTCCAGCAGAGCTGCTTCTTTCTCTCCCCCTCGCATCATTGCTGCTGATATGCCGTTGCCTTAGAGAAGGCTTTTTTGCTTCAGCGGGTGGGTACGATGCCCAGCTTAAAAAGATGAGAGAGAGCCTGGGGTGGGGGTGGGGGAGGTGTTGAAGAGAGCGAGAGAGAGAGAGACGAGAGACTGACGGGAAGAAGGGATGGTATCCCTGGCAGTGGTCTGTCTCGCTCTCTCATGTTTGCCGTGGCTGGTGCAGGCCGTGCCTTGCCTTGCGATTCTCTGCTCCTGATCCACAGATAGCCTCCCTTCTCCCTTGATGGCCACGGCTTTCGTCAGCCAAGCCCAGCAGTGTAGCACAAGTAGCCTGCAGCTGATTCTCTTCACACTCTGTACAAAGAGACAGAAATGGAGAGCGAGGGAGTGAAAAAGAACACAGGAACTGTTGAGCCAACAGATCCTCAAAGCTACCCAGCATGCCGCCAGGAAATAAATTACCACAATTTCTCTGATCTGCACCCGTTTGACTCCATCTTCCCTCCGTTTTTTTATAATTTTCATTTTCTGTTTATAACCCACTTCAGTTAAAGATTCTTCCCTCCCGCCTTCATGTTTTTTTGATGTTAGACAACACCCTTTGAAGGAGCTCGAGACTTCTGTGAAGCTGCTGATGGGCTGGTTGTACTACAGAGGGAACGAGCAGGCCAACCAACTGCTCTCGCCCTAGGCCAGTGCTGGTGGGAAGGATGTCGCTCCATGAGGCCGCTGTAAGAAGCTCTTAAAATCCCCACCTCGGCGCCATGAGCAGGCAAACTGGCTTTACCCAAACACACAAGCGCATTAAAAGAAAAATAACAAAAGCATTGCTTCTGTTTTCTTTTCACTCGCTCGTTCTTTCTCTCTTTCTTGCTCTCTCGCTCTTTTGCTCTCTCTTGCGCGGACTCTCTCCTTCGCTCTCTCTCGCTCTTTCTTTCCCCCCGTTCTCTCGCTCTTTCTCCTTCGCTCTCTCTCCTTTCTTTCATTCTCACTTGCTCTTTCTTTCTCTCTCTCACTCTCGTTCTCTCTCCCACCCCTCCCCCCTTACTTCGAAATGTTTGGCTGATGGACGGGCTGCTAAATGTGGGCTCTGTGTTGTGCTCCCGCTCCGTGTAGAGGACTCACCGCCTTCCGAAGGAGATGACGCCCGTGGATCCGGCTACCTTCGCCGCTCAGCTCATCGCCCGGCTGGAGAAGCTCAAGCGGGAACGAGACACCATGGACAGCCTGGAAGAGAGGCTGCAGCAGATCAAAGAGGTAGGACTGCAAGCTCACCGAGGGGCTACCACCTCCAGAGCCCGCAGGCCGGGCGGGAGAGGGGAAAAGTCATTTTAATTCTACGCTCTTGAAACTCCAAGAAGGATTGAACAGTAACAGCGTGGGGGAAATCAATTGGTTTTTAAAATAGTCAGAGTCATTATACTGCGTGAAAGGTTACTTTCTCTGTGTAACTGCTGATTTTATTCGATTTCTCTCTCCAGCCACTGTTCTGATGAGGCAGTGCAGTCCCTTTTCAGATACTGATTGGGAATGAGGACAGTTTGAGTGAGGAGCTAGGGTGCCTGCACTATACTGAGACCCATTGCAGGCTAACATCCAGCACCTGCCCCTCCGCAGGGCTGAGGGGGATGTCTGCATTTATGTGGCACAATCTTGGGCGTGGGGTTGTAATTTTAACCTAACCCGCCCCTCGAGGAAACTGACGGGATCGAGTGCAACGCTGGTTTTACATTCGCCCAATTTTCCTCTCCATCGCAGTCAAACGGGGCGTAAAACCGGCATCCCGCCCGATCCCGTGGGATTCCCGCACAGAGAGTTGGGTTAAAATTAAGCCCCTATAGATTGTAGTATTGGCCATGGGTAAAACCTGGAGGGAGGGAGAGAGAGCGAGCGAGCAGGAGCTCACACCCATGGAGGAGTGTTGCAGAGGTCGGGGGAGGGATCTGTAAACGAGGAGTTGGGGGATGTGGCGTCGCAATCGTTTTTGTAGACTCTGCCTGCTCTCGGTGAATATTAAAAGCCCGTTTCTGTCTGACTGCAGGATGAAGGTGAAGATGGCGAATTCCCCACAGTAAAAGCACAGACAGAGACGGAAGCCACGCCATCCCAGCACCAGCCTCACCCACTCGCCCTCCTGCCCTCCGGGAACTGTGACGACGACCCGCAGGCCATCCTGGACGACCACTTGTCCCGGGTGCTGAAAACTCCAGGCTGCCAGTCCCCGGGAGTGGGGAGACACACTCCACCCTCCCAGACAGCAGACTGCCTCCGGGGGACAAAGTTTCAACAGGCCCCGGGGCCCCAGGCAGCCTCTCCGGGGGTGTCTAACAAAGGCTACGTCTCCAAACAGAGCACCAAGTACGTCCACCATCACTACATCCACCATCACACGGCCCCCAAGACAAAGGAGCAGATTGAAGCCGAGGCTGCCCAGCGAGTGCAGTGCCTCTGCCCTAGCAGCATGGACAATTGCTCCTACACCAAGTGTCGCAGCCACTCAAAGCTTGAAGTGCCGGCACTGCAAGTGGAACAGTTCACCTTTGGGTAAGAACTCAAAATTTTAGTTTGAAGTTTTATCTGCTCCCACCCCCACTCACCCTCTCCTCTCCTTGAGGGGGCAGCAATCTCCCTCCACCATCCCGACTCTGCACGCTTGCGAGACCGGTTAGCCAATTGGTGGGCTGTTTAATCATGGGGTACATCACGGCTCAGCCCCAGCCTGTTCACCCTCGGTGCCTGGACATGAGCACCCCTGGCCATCAGGATGGTGCTCAGGACCAGGAGCCCTGGCTGATGCATTCCCCTGTCCCCTGACCCAGAGGCCAATTATCGCAACCCCCACCTGCCAGTCCAGCAGAGACCAGCACAAATGGGGATGGAAGCTGGGATCTGCTGGTCTCTCTAACTCAGGAACACACCCAGCAGCACACTGACCAAGCACCAGGGGGCTAATCATGGAACACATTCTCTAATGATGTTATATGTGTAAAACCGAGCATAAAGTGATAGGGATTGCCTTCGATAACTCTACGGAAATGTTCTGTATGTTCCCTGTGGCCCACAGATCTGTAACTCTGCTAATACTGTCCAAGCTCCTTGCTGTTCTTCTGATGGCCACTAGGAGGTGCACCACAGCACCTTGGGGGAATTCAGCCCTTCCCCAATTCCCAGGTTCAGGAAGCTGTGATTAGGAACCGGAGGCAACAAGCCCCAGAGCTTCTCGCTCTCGGACCCTGAGCTCTGTCGCTCTTGGCCCCTGAGCTCGGACGCTGAGCGCTGTCCCTCTCGGACGGTGTTGCTCCCCTCGGTTACATCGTTCCTTTCGGTTGCTTGTTTGCAGCAGTTGTGTGTGCAGTGCAGTTAACGGGTTAACATTTTGGGTACAGTCGTTTTTCAATGTGTTGTCCTTAAAAATACAAACTTTTAAAAGTATATCGTCATCCTGCCCCCGTCAGGCTCCGATCCCCGGCCAGGACTGCTGCTCGTGAGTTGTCCACCAGGGGGCAGGTGTGAGCGGTGTTGGAATGCTGCTCCAATCACTGACTGACTTACCACAGTGGCGGCTGGGCCTGTGTGGGGAATGATGGCGAAACCCCTTGCCCCACCGCTCAGAGGCATGCTCGAGAGTTGCCTGTTGACCCAGGTTAACCTCCGTTTGGGGGGGGGGGGGGGTTGCGGTTCTACGACTTCTAGTGGGGCTCAGAGGCCTCACCGGGCAGGCATTGTTGCACGCGAGGACTGGTGCTGAGCACCCACGCTGGAGGGCAGAATGACTGAATCCCTCCTCATGCAGCACCCACACCGCTCGCCCACTCCCCAGCTGCGCTCCCTGGCTACGGATCAGCAGCTGCAAACTCGGGTGGATGGAGTCGAGATACAGATCAGCCGCGATCTCATTGAATGGCAGAACAGGCTCGAGGGGCTAAATGGCCTAGTCCTTTTTGCTCTGCTCCTAAGGCCCCCTGGCTCGGGGGGAACAGTGGCCTCTGGCGAGATCTGTTAACGCAGTACAGTGGGAGGGGGGCAATGGAAGGAGCAGCTTACTATACAACCCACTGTAGGCAACTGGCAGGGAGCGTCGCTTAAACAGAGGTGACACGGGGAGGGCGGAGTGGGGGGGTGGAAACGAGGCCCGGTGAGTCCTGGGGTTCAATTTGTGGCCTGCACTGAGCCACAAGATCACAGCTCAGGCTACAACCAGGCAGCTGGCCTTCTGTGCTCCTGGGTTAGGGGAGGGAGCCTGTGGAACTGTAACTGAGCGTGAGCCAGCATTTTCGGGAGAGGCTGAGAGTCAATGTGGTGTTAGTGACTTAATAAATGGAGGGTACAGGCGGCCCTCACTCCCTGGAACAGCAGAGGTCGAGGGGTTTCCACTGACTTATCTTTCCCTCTGTTTGACCCACAGCAGCAGGAATGGTTCCCTGCCAAAGAGGAGCTCGCAGGTGCCGGACTGTGTGGGCCCGATTCCCAGTGAGGGAGCTCTGCCTCTGTCCAGCCCCCAGCTCCCCGGTGAGGAAACAGACCGGGCCCAGAACGTGTGGCAGTGGATGCTGGAGAGCGAGCGACAGCCCAGCAAACACAGGCCCCACAGGTAAAGACTGAGCCTCCGGCCGGGATAGGTACTGTTCACTGTGTGAGAGCGTGCGTGTGTGTGTGAGAGCGTTTGTGCGTGCATGTGTGAGAGCGTGCGTGTGTCTGAGAGCGTGCGTGCATGTGTGAGAGCATGCGTTTCTGAGAGCGTGTGCGTACGTGTGAGAGAGCGTGCGTGAGAGCGTGCAGGTCTGAGAGCATGTGTGAGTGCGTGTGTCTGAGAGCGTGTGCATGTGAGAGCGTGTGCGTCTGAGAGCGTGTGAGTCTGAGAGCGTGTGAGTGTGTGTGTCTGAGAGTGAGTGTGTGTCTGAGAGCGTGTGCGTGCGTGAGAGCGTGTGCGTGCGTGAGCGTGTGCGTGTGTCTGAGAGCGTGTGCATGTGTGTGAGTGCGTGTGTCTGAGCGTGTGTGCGTATGTGTGAGAGCGTGTGCGTCTGAGAGCGTGTGTCTGAGAGTGAGTGCGTATGTGTGAGAGCGTGTGCGTCTGAGAGCGTGTGAGTGCATGTGTCTGAGTGAGTGCATGTGTCTGAGTGAGTGCGTGTGTCTGAGAGTGTGTGAGTGCATGTGTCTGAGTGAGTGCATGTGTCTGAGTGAGTGCGTGTGTCTGAGAGCGTGTGAGTGCATGTGTCTGAGAGTGTGAGTGCGTACGTGTGAGAGCGAGCGTGTGTGAGTGAACGTGTGTGAGCGTGCGTATGTCTGAGAGTGTGTATCTGAGGGTGCGTGTGTGTGTGCGTGCGTGTGTTTTTCCCCCTCATCACTATTAATTCCTCTCAAAACTTCAAAGTGCTTCTTTTTAGGAGTGAATAGCTCAGGCGGTGTAATTTAAAGCAGATTTAATATGGGGGAAAAATGCTTTTGTTTGCCCATCGCTGATCTACATTCCATGTCACCAAAGAGCTGTCAAAAAGCACAAACTCCCCGAAAACTCAGCTGTGGGAAGGCAGCGACTTGACTGAGCCACATGGACCAGCGAGGTCGGGGCTGAGAGAAGCTGACCCCAGCTGGGGTCCCCTACACTTGACCCCAGCGACCCCGAGCTAGGGAGAGGAAAGATACCAGCCCAAAGCTCCGACACCTGCTGACCTCTGGCGGAATCGCGTGTCTGTGAAAGTGTCAGATCGGGAAGGAGCGCGATGCCTCCCAAGGTCAAACGACACTCGGCTGTTTTGAGCTCGCACGTGTGAAGTATGGGGCGAAGCGGGGAGGGGCAGGGGGCTACTGATTATCGACCGCAGGTCAAAGAGCTGGAGTGATAAGAGACGATTCTCTCCCGCCAGTGTCCAGTGTATGAAGAAAGGAGGCACCAGCGACTGCTCGAGGGGCTCCGCGGCCGAGCGCAACAGCCGGCAGCACGTTGGCAGTGCTCATCAGCGGGGCAATGCTCAGCCATCACACCCCTTCATTCAGGACCCCGCCATGCCCCCTCTACCCCCGCCTAATACACTCGCACAACTGGAAGAGGCACGACGCCGGCTGGAGGAGGAGAAGAAAGTGTCCAAAACTCAGAAGCAAAGGTACGAGTGTTCTGTCTCACTTCCCCTTTATGGTGCTGCATTACCCGGGGCTTAATCTCCGACCCCTCACTAACTGTCCTCTCACTCTCACTCCCTCTCCCCCTCTCACTCACTCCCCGTCTCTCACTCTCTCTCCCCCCTCGCTCGCTCCCTCTCTCTCCCCCTCGCTCCCTCTCTCTCCCCCTCGCTCCCTCTCTCTCCCCCTCGCTCCCTCTCTCTCCCCCTCGCTCGCGCTCTCTCCCCCCTCGCTCGCGCTCTCTCCCCCCTCGCTCGCGCTCTCTCCCCCCTCGCTCGCGCTCTCTCCCCCCTCGCTCGCGCTCTCTCCCCCCTCGCTCGCGCTCTCTCCCCCCTCGCTCGCGCTCTCTCCCCCCTCGCTCGCGCTCTCTCCCCCCTCGCTCGCGCTCTCTCCC